>NC_142009.1:337285187-337301054 GCF_049901735.1 Notechis scutatus | reverse complement strand
GGTGCCTAGCAGTATTCATGCAATTAATGAAGTTTTGCATGATCATCTCTATAAAGGTGTATTAGTCTATTTGAATGATATTTTAATATATTCCAACACAGAGGAAGAACATATCCATTTAGTAAGGCAGATACTCAATAAATTGTTAGAGGCCAAAATTTATGTAAAATTGTCCAAGTGTGATTTTCATACTAAACAACTGGACTATCTTGGATATCGTATTTCTGAACATGGGATAACAATGGACCCCAAAAAGGTGGAGGCTGTTTTACAATGGCAAGCCCCATGCACACGCAAACAACTTCAAAGTTTCTTCGGATTTGCCAAATTTTACCGGAAATTCATACCATGATTTGCTGATATTACCATTCTGTTAACTAACCTACTGCGAACTAAAACTATGGGGACTGAGAAACCAAAATCAAGTACTTTGTTATCATGGACGCCACAATGTCAAACCGCTTTTGATAATTTGAAAAATCTCTTCGCTCAAGAACTGGCCCTCAAACATCCTGATATCAGCTTACCATTGGTAATTCAAGCCGAGTCTAGTGATGTGGCAATAGGAGCTGTTTTGCTACAAAAGAATTTGGCAGGAACGTTACAACCATGTGCCTATACCTCTCAAAAATTTAATTCCAGTGAGAATAATTGGGCTATTTGGGAGAAAGAGGCATTTGCTCTTCAGTGGGCATTAATTACTTGGAGACATCTACTAGAAGGTGGTCCACACCCTTTTGAGGTGTGGACAGATCACAAAAATTTGGAGGCACTCCAAAATCCCTGTCGATTATCTTCTAAACAAGTGCAGTGGGCATTGTTTTTTAAACGATTCAACTTTACACTACGATATGTTCCTGCTGGGAAAATTTTTATAGTGGACGCCTTATCTTGCTTTCTCCAATAGAAGAGTCAATGTGACACTTTAATCCAACCCCTTATTTCATGTATGGATCATGTTGAATTATTATGAAATATGATTATGACGGCAGATTTACCTACTATTTTGGTGAATGATCAGTTTAACCTCAAACTAACCACTATTGACCTCACTGTCTCTAAGGGGCATGCATAAGTGCACCATCGTGCCTACTGTCCCTTTCCTTTTGTCCCCATTTATTCGTACCTATTTCCTGTATTCTTGTCTTGTAAGCAATTGACAAATCAAATAAATAAGTAAATAAAATAAAGTTATCTTCCAACTCTACAGTTGCATGACTGTCCAATCAAGAGTTCACAGAAAGGGACACACAATAACTTCACAAATAACTTTTTCACTTGCCAAGTGCACCAGACTCCAGGGTTATAGAAATAATGTGGACATTTCTCTCCTAGGATTCATCAAACACTAGTAATTTTTACTTCATCTCAGTAGAGTTCCAGTGATTAACCCCCCCGAGCATAAATAAGTTTGTGTCTGGTCAAAACAATGTTTACTTAGCATGCTCTGAATAACATGGCTGGGTCCCTTTAGAGTTGGAGCTAAGATCAATGCTTATCTTAAAGACTTAAAACCCTACTTGAACCCCCTGAAGTCATCAGAGCACCACATTTTCTACATCATCCCTCATTGACTTTCCTCTAGGAAGAAGGTCTCTTTCTGTAGACAATGAGTTGGCTTTTCATGTTGCTATGGACTTTGCCTACAGCTATCCAGATGGACCTGAGGCCAAACTGCTTCTGGAGGAGACCTTTCCTAGTGCAAAAAGACTATTACAGATCTGGAGATCTCATCATCGGTGGAAACCTGCCTCTCTCTATTCCTATGATCATACCACTCCCTTTACTTGAACCTCCTGCTTGGGATGAACTTTCTCTGTAAGTGTTTCCTTGATTGTCTTTTTTGTCAGGGCAGTGTGTAAAGGGCAATCTTCAAGATAGGGCAGATTTAATCCCACTCAGCCTCTGTTGATTCAGAGCTTTCCTAGTTGGAACACATTGATTCTCTTTGATGATTCAACCTCCCTCTAATCCCTTTCTCGAGCCCTCTGACTCTTCAGTGGTAAAGAACAGCTTGTCACACTGAATTGGGAGTCAGCTTTTTTCATATTCCTGAAGGCAAGGTACATTCTGCAGAGAAACCAGTTTGGCTGAATTTAAGCATAAGGGCCTCTATTTTATGGCTGCACTACATTCATCTTCTTGTCTCATTATTCTGATGATCTGCAACACCATCCTTCATGCTTCCATTACATTAAGTGAAGAGAAAGTCTCTCTTTTGTCCCACCAGGTCTGGCTTCACACCAATCACTGGTTAATCTTGGGCACTTCTTTAAATGAACAGAGTTGGAAGAGACCTTGTAGGCCATCCAGTCCGACCCCTTGCCCAAGCAGGAGACCCCACACCACCTCTGACAGATGACAATCTCTTCTTGAAAGCCTCCAGTGTTTGAGTGCATTTCTCTAGTTGGATACTATAGAAATGATCCCTGAAAGTATAGTGTAGGTGAGCGGAGTGAGCTTCTTTGAGAAATCCCAACAGAAAGAGTTCTACCTTCTGAGGCCACTAAAAGGGCCATTTAGATACATTGGTTTAAATACTGCTAGCCAGCAAAAGTCAACCTGGTCAGACATTCAATTCAATTCAGTTTCATCTAATTTACTGGATTTGTAAAGTCACCTAAAGTCAAAAGGATTCTGGGAACATGACAGAGTGCTAGACTGGGGAAAAAGTGCCTGAGAAAGCAGGGTAGAAGGATTTCCATGACTGGACATAATAAAGTGCATAAACTTTATCAAGACATTAAGCCAGATTTCCTTAATTGGGCTGAGAAGTTCATTTCTGGAAAAATCAATACTGATTTCAACTGAGGTCATGTAATCAATTACAGATAACAGATAATCAGAATTGGAAGGGACCTTATAGGTCATCTAGTCCAGCCCCCCACCCAAACAGGAGACCCTGCACCATTTCTGACAAATGGCAGTCCAGTCTCTTCTTGAAAGTCTCAAGTGATGGTGCTCCCACAACTTCCGAGGGCAACTTCTGTTCCATTGGTTGATTGTTCTCACTGTTAGAAAGTTTCTCCTTATTTTCAGGTTAAATCTCTCCTTGTTCAGTTTCCATCCGTTATTCCTTGTCTGACCTACAGGCGCTTTAGAAAATAGCTTGACTTCTTCCTCCCTGTGACAGCACCTCAAATATTGGAAGACTGTTATCGTGTCTCCCCTGGTCCTTCTCTTCTCCAGACTAGCCAGGCCCAGTTCCTGCAACTGTTCGTTGTATGTTTTAGTCTCCAGTCCCCTAATCATCCTGGTTGCTCTTCTCTGTACGTTTTCTAGAGTCTCAACATCTTTTTTATAGTGTGGTGAACAAAACTGGATGCAGGACTCTAGGTGTGGTCTTACTAGGGCTTTATAGAGTGGTATTAGTACTTCCCTTGATCTTGACTGTATCCCTCTGTTAATACAACTTAGGATTTCATTAGCTTTTTTGGCTGCTGCTGCACACTGCTGGCTCATATTTAGCTGGTTGTCCACTAAGACTCCAAGATCCCTCTCACAGTTACTGCTATTGAGCCTGGTTTCACCCAGTCTATATGTGCTCTTTTGGTTTTTCTTGCCTAAGTGTAGGACTTTACTTTTCTCTACATTGAATTTCATTTTGTTAGATATGGCCTAGTGTTTTAGTCTGTCAAGATCCATCTGGATCTTGAGCCTATCTTCTTGTTAGCTATTCCTGCCAGCTTAGTATCATCTGCAAATTCCCCTTCTATTCCCTCATCTAAGTAATTAATGAAGATATTGAAGAGTACTGGGCCTAATATGGAACCTTGTGGCACCCCACTGCTTCCTTCCTTCCATGTAGACTTAGACCCATTAAGGACTACTCGTTGAGTATGGTTTGCCAGCCAGTTGCGAGTCCATCTAGTGGTGGTGCTATCTATTCCACTTTTTTCTAGCTTACTAAGAAGTAGATTGTGGTCTACTTTGTCGAATGCCTTGCTGAAATCTAAATATATTATGTCCACAGTATTTTGTTGGTCTACTAATTTAGTCACTGTGTTGAAGAATGAAATAAGATTGGCTTGGCATGATCTGTTCTTAACAAACCCGTGCTGACTGTTAGTTATTACTTTACTTGTTTCTAGATGTTGGCAGATCTGTTTTTTATTATCTTTTCAGTATCTTCCCAGGTATTGATGTTAGGCTGATTGGTTTATAATTTCCTGGGTCTGTTCCCCCCCCCACTTTTTTTGAAGATGGGAACCACATCAGCTCTTTTCCAGTCCTCTGGTAATTCCCCGGTGCTCCAGGATTTTTGAAAGATATGGTGCAGTGGTTCTGAGATGACCTGTGCCAGCTCCTTTAAAACTCTGGGATGTAATCCATCAGGCCCCGGTGATTTGTGTTCATCAAGAACAAACAGGTCTTCTCTTACTATTTTTTTTGCTTATTTTAACTTTTATTTCTCTTCTGTCTTTTACAGTTATGTTTTGGGTGGGTTGAGCTATAGTTTCTTTTTGCGTGAAGACCGATGCAAAGAATGAGTTAAGCAATTCTGCTTTTTCTCTGTTGCCTGTTACTTCCTTGCCATCTTCTCTCTTTAGTGGACTGACTGTTTCCTTGATTTTTTTCTTGTTATTTATATGTTGGAAGAAACTTTTTTTTTATTATCTTTGACTTTTGTTGCAAGTCTTTGTTCATTCTGAGCCTTTGCTATCCTGACTTTGTTTTTGCAGATTCTGGCTATCTGCTAATATTCTTCCTTAGTTGTCTGTCCTTCTTCCCATTTTTTGTACTTGTTCTTTTTTTCTTTCAATTTGCCAGAGAGATCTTTGTGCAGCCATGCTGGTTTCTTTTTGGATTTCTTGTTTTTCTTTCTCAGTGGTATTGTGCTGGTCTGGGCTTCTATGATCGTACTTTTCAGAGTTTCCCAAGATTCTTGAGTTGTTTTTCCCTTTAGGCTTTTCATCCATGGAATCTTTCCCAAGTTCTCTGTGAGTTTATTGAAATCAGCTCTTTTAAAATCCAAGACTCTGGTATCCTTATGTTCTATTGCTTGTGTTTGTGTTATGTTGAATTCTAGTATGACATAGTCACTCTGCAGTTTCAATTCCCTCTATCACTTCTTCTCTGTTTGTAAGAATTAAGTCCAGTATGGCTGTCCCTCTAGTTTCACCCTCTACCTTTTGGACAACAAAGTTGTCAGGTAGGTTCATTAGGAACTTATTTGATTTCCCACGGCGCAGAATTAGTATTCCAATTGATATCAGGATAATTGAAGTCTCCCATTACTATTGTTGTGTGTTTCCTGCATATGTTTGTTACTTGGCTGGCAAAAAGGACATCTATTTTTTCTGTTTGATTGGATGGCCTAAAATATACACCTATGGCCATGTCATTCTTTTTTTCTTTTATATTGACCCATATGCATTCTAGGAGGTTTTCATCTTTGGTTTCATGCATTTCTGTAGCAATATAATGGTCTTTTACATACCGTGCAACTCCATCTCCTCTTTTATGGGGTCTGGTTTTTTTGAACAGTTTGTATCCTTCTACCAATATGTTCCAGTCATAGGTTTCATCCCACCAAGTTTCTGTTATTCCAACTGTATCATATTTACCTTCATGTATTCGTAGTTCGATTTCACCCTGTTTGTTCCCCAGACGTTCCCCATTCTCTGTCTCCACTGTTCAGTTTAAATGTTTATCCAAGAAATCTGTGAATTTAATGCCAAGTAACTCAGTCCCTTTCTTTAATGGATGCAAACCATCTCTTTTGTACAGTTTTTCATTGGACCAGCTGCAGACATCATGACTAATAAAACCAAGGTCTTCTCTTTTACACCACTCCTTTAGCCATACATTAAACTCTGCTACATGCTGCCCTTTCCCTTTTTGTTCCTTGTATACTGGTAGAACCTCTGAAAAGATAAGCCTACAGCCCATATTACTAAGTTCATACCCCAAGCTCTGGAAGTGTTTTTGAACAGAAAGCACATCCTTCTGGGACAGATCATTTGTACCAAGATGTATAATAGCATCAACATCACAGTCCTTGCTGGCATTCTTGACTATCTTAAGAATACGCCTCTTGTCTCTGCTGGCAGTAGCACCTGGTAGACACCCGACCTCTTTCAAAACCTCCGTATCCTTTCCTAAATTTACACCCCTTACAATTGAGTCCCCAACTAGAAGGTGTCTTCTCTTTTTGGATGCTGTTCTTGTATGACTGGTGCGTAATACCTGATTCACACTTTCTCCTTTCCAAAGTAAGTTCTTCTTCTAGGACCATGATCCCCGGCTTACTTGAGTTATCATTATCACAACTACCTTGACCTGTCACTTTAGTGTCCCTATTGAGGTCAGCAAGGGCACTGTATCTGTTATGCTGGGATACAGCAAAAGCTTTGCATTTATGGTCCACAGCTCTCACCCTGCCAGATCCCACGGTTGTCCATACTGCCCTTTTCCTTATGGTAGTGGGGGCTGGTAGCACGGCAGCTCAATAGATGGCTGGATTGGGCACCTAATTTCTGCTTGGAGAACATAGATAAGTGATTCTGGATATGTAATCTGTCCATGTAGACTGGTAATTTTTTTTTACAAAGAGGACAATATCCAAATTTGAAGAGTACTGTGAAAGACAGCTGTAAAGCAAGTATTACATTAAACTAAGCCTGTCATTTTGAAATAAAATAAATTCACAATCTCAGATTATAATTTGTGCATCAATTCACACAAATGCTGAGACAGGGAAAGGAGTTTTTGTCATATATTATTGACCTTATTAACAGGATCAATTGATTGATAGCCACCCTGTTTTATGACAGTAGTAAAATAAATTGTATTGATCTGTTTTATGATTAACTCCTAGAATCCTGATAATGCTTTCTTAACAAAAAATCTCCCTCCTGCTCCTCTCTAATTTTTGTCCTCCAACACTTGCAACAAAGACCTATTCCCAAGAACTACCAACACATTCTGGCTTTGGCATTTGCCACCCAGGAGGTCAACAAAGACCCACAGCTTCTCCCCAACATCACCTTGGGCTTCCACATCTACGAAGAGAATCAGTATGCAAGCATGGCCCAAGATGTCACCCTCTCTCTGCTCTCCAGCTGGGGAAAATTGTCTCCTAACTATAAGTGTGACACGCAGGACAACCTTCTCTCTGTTCTTGGAGGTCTCAACTCCAGAACTTCGTACCAGATGGCAACCATTTTGGGCAATTTCAAGATTTCTCAGGTACTTGGACACGCAACATGATGAAAGGGGGAATGCAGAGGTAATGATATAAGTTCTACCTTGTGTGGTTACTGCCAACAATATGCAGAGCCAATTCTGTGACCTGTAGGAAACATCTCATGACAATACAAGGTTGTGGGGATTGGGGTCAAGATTGGATAGCCTGCTAGTCTATATGGTTTGAGTTTAGTAACAAAAAAATATGGGTTCCATTTTCCTTGCTTAACCTCTTCCTTCTCCTCCATCTCCACCCTCCCTTCAGCTAGGTTATCGCTTCTCTGACCCTGTTTTGACAGATAAGAGCCAGTTCCCCACCTTCTACCAGATTGATCCCCAGTACCACCTACAGAATGCAGCCATAGTCCGGCTCTTTCTATATTTCCAGTGGAACTGGATTGGGATTGTTGTTCAGAACTCGGAAAGCAGTGACCATTTCATCCAGATTTTTAATGCCACCCTTGCCCAGAATGACATTTGTGTACAATTTGTAAAGAAGATCCGGTCCCGAATCACAATATTCAATGGATTGGCCAAGGACCAAATAGATCTGCTTTGGACAATTTTAAACTATGATGTTCAGGTTGTGATTGTCTCAGGGGACTCAAATGCATTGCAAAGTGTTATATTAGCTCTCTACTTTTATGAAGAAGAGAACGACATGGCTTTTTGGATGGTTTGGATCCTGACCACCCAATGGGAATTTTCAGCTATTGGCTATCACTATGATTGGGTGAAATTGAAAACCCTCCATGGTGCTTTGTCTTTGACAGTCCATACAAACCCAGTGCCAGGATTCAAAGATTATCTCTGGGCTCTGAATCCACACGAACCCCATGGAGATGTCTTTCTCCCCAGCTGGTGGGAAATTGTATTTGACTGTGGTGTTTTAAAGGCAGGTCTGGCCTCACCTGATGGCCGAAGTGTTTGCACAGGGGAGGAGAACCTGGGCGCCCTCCCAATATCCCTCTTTGATGAAAAGATGACCAGTTTCAGCTACAGCATCTACAATGCTGCCTATTCTGTGGCACACGCATTACACGCTGCGTATACATGGGAATCACAATGGGCATTGAAGAGAGGAAGAAAGAAGCCACACCTTCTTGTCTCTGTGAAGCCCTGGCAGGTAATTCCTATCTTCAGAGCTTCCCTTCTGTTGGTTATGTTCACTTTTCACTGTTTTAGGATTTATAAACCTTTGCCTTTGATCTCTTGTACTATCTTGTCTACATACATTTCCACTCTTTTATTGAAATCTCATAGCTTGACATTTACCAAAATTTGCAACAAAAGATTCATAAGGAAACGAGGAAGTAAATGAGAGTGAGAAATAAGATATATCATAAGAAAGCAAAATGCAAGTCTCATTTCAATGTGGGAGGAAAATAATCAACTTTCATGGGTTCCTAATTCTACTGCTCTATGTTGTCATTTTAGACACAGACCCTCACTCCCTAACTATCATATTAGTAGATAATATTTTATGGGATGGTGAGTATTTCAGGCAAAACACGCTATTGCAGTAGTGTGTAGGTTCCATCCTTGAAGCTGAAGATCTATGGAACTTTGTCTCAACTTACAGCTCATTTGGGATTCTGGTGTAACAACAGGTCATAATTTACAAATGGAACGAAGTCTCGATGAAGGCCTATTTCTCTCCCTCCACACTTTTATTTGAGGGAAAAATATTTTTCTTTGTTTCCTTAAGGTGAAATTTATTTGCTCTCTTATTCATCAAAGGTTGCTTTCTCCATCAAACTAACAGCACACTTGCTACTGTAGTTTTATTTTTTATTTTTATTTGGTTTGTCAATTGCTTACAAGATAATAGGTTTAAGTAAAAACATAGTTATGAATACATGGATACATATAAGAAAAATAAAAGAAACAATAGGACAGGGACGGTAGGCACGTTGGTGTGCTTATGCATGCCCCCTACAGACCTCTTAGGAAAGAGGTGAGGTCAATAGTAGACAGTCTGAGGTTAAAGTTTTTGGGGTTTGGGGAAGAAACCACAGAGTCAGGTAGAGTATTCCAGACATTGACCACTCTGTTGCTGAAGTCGTATTTCCTGCGATCAAGTTTGGTGCGATTAACCTTGAGTTTGTATCTATTGTTTGCTCTTGTATTGTAATGGTTGAGTATTCATTGTATTCATGGTTTGCTCTTGTATTGTTATGGTTGAGTATTCAATAAGTATTCATTGACTGGTAGGACATTGCAATATGTAATTTTATGTACTATACTAAGATCAAACTGAAGGCGGCGTAGTTCTAGGTTTTCCAGGTCTAGAATTTCAAGTCTGGTGGCATAAGGTATTCTGCAACGAGTAGAGGAGTGGAGAGTTCTGCAGCAGTGTATAATGAACTAAAAGGAATAAAGAGATTGCCTGTTAAAGGCCTATTGGGGAAATGCTGGCTAACCCCATCTCTGTTTCATGTCCTGCATTCAGAATAATATTCCTTCCACGTATTGATTTTTTTTTAAAAAAAACACTCTTTATATCTCTTCACCCTCATGGACTTGTTTGTTTGCTTGTTTTACAATTTCAGATCCACGCGTTCTTGAAAAACAATATCTTTAACAACACTGCTGGGGATGAAGTCTCCTTTTCAGAAAGTGGAATGAAATATGAAAGATTTGACATCCTAAACTGGATCGTCTTTGCAAATATGACGATCCTTCGACAGAAAGTTGGATGGGTTAATCCGGTGGCTCTTTCAGCTGAAGGTTTCAGCATCGATCCCGATGCCATTGTGTGGGCTAACCAGGTGGAGACCAAATGCTGCTTCAAGGGCTAAGAGAAGAGAAGGGGAACAGGCTGTTGAGGTGGAAACTCTCATAACAACAGAGCAAGAGGGGACACTTTTATACACTGTATATCCTGTATATATATCCTGTAGCTGAGCTGAATGTTTCTAACCTTTCAACGCTAAAATCTCTCCTTTCAGACAAAGCCTTTCTCCCGATGTGTGGAACACTGCCTTCCAGGACAGGTCAGGAAAGTTGCAGAGGGGAGGCCCATTTGCTGCTATGAATGTATTTCTTGCCCAGAAGGGACCATTTCTAATCAAACAGGCAAGTTGTTCAAGACATTCCTCAAAGTGGAATGAAGAGGTCTGGCAAAGGCTGAATGGAGAGGGTTGGAAGAGAACCTGACTGAGCAAACCAGTTGAGCAAATTAGGTTGATGAAATTTAAAGAGTGGCCCATTGAACTCAGCCTTCTTTAAGGGTCTTATTATCTATCTATCTATCTATCTATCTATCTATCTATCTATCTATCTATCTATCTATCTATCTATCTAGTATTAGATAATAGGTATAAGTATAAACATGGTTATGAATACATTGAAATGCATATGAATAAAAAGAAACATTAGGACAGGGATGGTAGGCATGTTGGTGTGCTTATGCATGCCCCCGACAGACCTCTTAGGAAAGAGGTGAGCTCAATAGTAGACAGTCTAAGGTTAAAGTTTTTGGGGTTTGGGGAAGAAACCACAGAGTCAGGTAGAGCATTCCAGACCTTGACCACTCTGTTGCTGCAATCAAGTTTGGTGTGGTTTACCTTGAGTTTGTATCTATTGTGTACTCTTGTATTGTTGTGGTTGAAGCTGAAGTATTCATTGACAGGTAGGACATTGCAATATGACAAATAGTCAAGATAGATACTATTGAACTGCTCAGATAAAGACTTTTGATTTCAGATGCAGCCCACTGTGACCCTTGCCCAGAAAACCAATATCCAAATGGGGAGAAGAATCACTGCATTGTGAAGAAGGTGCACTTCCTTGCCTATCAAGATAACTTGGGATACGCTTTAGTTTCTCTCACTCTTTTTCTCTTTGTGACCACATCTACAGTCCTTGTGGTTTTCCTTAAACATCACAATACACCAATCGTCAAGGCCAACAACCGTGATCTCACCTACATCCTCCTGTTCTCCCTCCTGCTCTGCTTCCTCTGCTCTTTCCTCTTCATTGGTCAACCTGGGAACCTCACCTGTCTCTTCCGACAAATTGCTTTTGCCATTGTCTTTTCCCTTGCAGTTTCCTCTGTCTTGGCAAAAACTGTCATGGTGGTTCTGGCTTTCATGGCCACTAAACCAGGGAACAGGGCAAGGAAACTCTTAGGAAAACCTCTGACCAATTCCATTGTCTTAGCCTGTCCCCTGGTCCAAGCAATTATTTGCACTGTCTGGCTGACAATTTCCCCTCCATTTCCAAACTTGGACTTCCACTCCTTGGTAGGAGAGGCCATCTTAGAGTGTCATGAAGGCTCAACTTCAATGTTTTACGTTGTCCTTGCCTATCTGGGTTTCCTGGCCCTTATCAGCTTCACGGTGGCCTTTCTGGCCAGAAAATTGCCTGACAGTTTTAATGAAGCCAAGTTCATTACTTTTAGCATGCTGGTCTTTTGTAGTGTTTGGATCACATTTCTCCCCACCTACCTGAGCACCAAAGGGAAGTCCATGGTGGCTGTGGAGATCTTCTCCATCTTGGCCTCTGGGGCTGGTCTCTTGGCTTGTATCTTTTTCCCCAAATGCTACATTATCCTACTGAGGCCCCATCTTAATTGTAAGGAAAATATAATGGGACACAAGAATCTCTGATTTATGCAGAGATTTGAAAGTTTTATTTTGACTTTGGGGCATTTTTGTATTTGATCTGATTTCTAAAAAATATTGTGAAATGAGAGAGCAACTAGTTCATTAAATAATTGGAAATCAAGTGATGTGAATAAACACAGACCATTTAGTAATCACCCACACTTTTATTTTTTATTAATGTCAGTTCACCCCAGTAAGGCCCCACGAATAACTTGAAAATATGCTTTGATGTTAAAGGTATGGATATTAGGTTCCAGAACTACAATTTCCCTGTATTTTCATCAAAAGTATCTTTAATTATATGTTGGGTTGGTTTCACTATGTTGGGCTGTTTTGAAGCATGTTCATTTTTATTGATCCCTGAGGCTTTGCTGAGTTCCCTATCAACTTATCCATTCAAATGACTATTAGAGTTCTTATAATTCTACAGTTTAAATGAGCTCCATTTTTACTCTCTATGTACTTAATAGAGAACACACTTTATTAACAAATATGATCAGCTGATAGCCCCCATCTTCAGCATCTTCAAGGTCCCACAGGTAAGGGGGCTTATTTAGATGCAGTGGTGGAATAGACAAACAACAGATGAACACACAGAAGCGCAAGATGACCCCAAATGTGGCGAAGGGGGGGAAACAACAATAGTATGTGACTTGGAGAATGGATGCTATACTGGGATTCATTTTAATATGTTATGTGTAAATATATGTTTCATATAACAAACATCATTGGTTGATGATTTCTTCCCTTGGATTGTTTTTTTTTATATATAAATTTTTATTGGTTTTTAAAACAAACATAAACAAACAAAACATAAAAACATCAAATCATCTTCCATATATGTACATACAGTGTGCCGGTTGGTTTACAAATTGTTTTGTGCTTCCATTTCATAGTCTTCAATTATAATTATATTGTATATAATCTCGTATTTTCAATCAATATATTAAATACATTAATATCATTATTAATCAATCAGTTGACTATACTTTTATTCATTCATATTTTCCAAAATGATCATATTTTACTTAATTTGTTTTATGACAATTCAGATTATCATCCCAGATCTATCCTAGAATCATTTTGTAGATATAATAAGAAAAGAATACATCTTTATATATTTATTATTTTCTAAAAGTCTACATATTTCATTACTATAATTTATTGTCTAACCATTGATAGAATAGATCCCAAATTTTATAAAATTGTTTATCATCTTGTTCTCAAGATGATGTCAAATGTCAATCTACTCATTTCAGCACATTCCAATATTTTCTTAATGATTTCCTCCTGTGATGGTATTTTCTCATTTTTCCAGTTTTTAGCAAATACAATCCTAGCCGCTGTTAATACATTTAAAATCAGGTATTTCAAGTCTTTACTATATATTTCAGGTAAAATTCCCAATAAAAATATTTCTGGTTTCAAATCTATATGCTTTTTTGTCATTTTTTCCATCCACATGTGGATTTTAGTCCAGTATTTTTTAGCATCCAAACAAGTCCACCATAATATGGTAATATGAGCCAGGTATCTGATGACATTTCCAACATTTTTTGGATTTATTCTTGAACATTCTTGCTATTCTTGTTGGGGGAAAGTGCCACCTGTAAAACATCTTATACAAATTTTCTTTATATGCTGTTGACATTGTCATTTTATAATTTTGAGACCACAGTTTTTGCCATTTCTCTAGATCAATCCCATATCCAAAATTCTTCCCCCAAGCAATCATAGTTTCTTTAACTTGTTCTTCTTCTAGTTTAATTTCTAATAAATATCCATACAATTTTTTAATCACCTTTTCATCAGTACCTGTCAACATCTTATCTAAGTCAGTCAATTTATCATAGAAACCTTCTGTTTTAGAATCTTTATCATACCTTGAATGTATTTGCGCGTATGAAAACCAATTCATCTTTATACCTTGTTCCTCTAGTTTTTGTATAGATTTAAGTTCACCCTTTTCATTCAATATTTCACCGTATCTGTTTGTTCCTTTTTGTATATTATAGGATAAGAAAATGCTTCAATAGTCGATAACCAGACTGGAATTTTCAAATAACATTGTCTTTTAATCTTCTCCCAATTTAACCACAGAGACTCCCGTATATAATGTCTTCTAAAATACCCCTGTGTTTTAGTTCCTTTATACCATAAAAAAGCATGCTACCCCAACAACAGATCATGTCCTTCTAATGTCAACAATCTAGTATTTCTTAACGTTATCTATTCCTTAACCCAGATCAAATTTGTAGCTTGGTAATACAACCCCCAATTAGGCAAACCAAATCCTCCTCTTATTCTAGCATATTGCATATTGAAGGGCAGCAATTGTTGTCCAGTTGTCTCTTTTGATCTTTTGGGGTGCTGCTCCCCAAATTTCCTTGAAAAGTCATTCACAGGACCAGTTGGGATCATTACTAGTGTACCAGCTTTCCTGCTGCATGACAACCTCCATGTCTGAGACTCTGGGGGGCATTTCACAGTTGACTATGGGGTTCCCCAGACTTATGGTCTTGAGGGATATCCATTTGCCATCCCTGGGGCAGGCCTTAGAGGCATTTCAATATGGCCTCCATCCTTCTTGGCTCAACCCAAAACAGATCACTTCCAAAGTTATCTGAGGAGGAGCTATCCTGGTCCCCTTTGTCCTGGCCAGATCATGGCCTGGTGACTTTGAGAATCTTTTATGCTTCCCCTTAATGCAGGGAGACAGGATCTATTTGACCAGTCGACTCTTAGTGACCAATGAGTTTCAAATAAGAAAATCCCCTTCTTGAAATAATATACACATCTTTTTTCCAGTTTAACCTTTTTTATTAGGTTATAAGATAAAACACAAAAGTAAATAGGAAGACACAGTAGAAGGGGGGAAAGGGAGAGAAAAGTGAAGAGAAATTGGGGAAAAGAAAAGAAGAAACATTGACTTCCGACTCCCTCTTTTGCAGTAAAAAAAAAAAAAGCATTAAAATCAAACCATAACTTTTTGTTTTCCCATAATAATACAAACTAGCCATTTCTAGAAAAGTTTTTTCTCAAAATCTTCTTCCATTAAACCCAAAAGAAAAGTTGCTGATTTCATTTTTATTTTTGTTTTAAGAATTTTCTGTATTATAATATGAATCTTACTCCAAAATGTCTTTGCTTTATCACATGTCCACCATAAATGTCAAAAAGTTCCTTCGTTGTTTGATACTTCCAACATTGATTTGAAATACCCTTATACATTCAGGATAATTTATCTTGTGTTAAATGCCAGTAATACATAATCTTATAAAATTTTTCTTTTAAATTATAGTTTAGTGTAAATTTTGAACTTTTCATTAACATATTTTCCCATTGTTCAAGCATCACATTATATCCAAAATTCCTTGCACACTAAATAATGTCATGTTTTACATGTTCACTTTCCAAATTCAATTTCAACATTTCATAAATCTTAGCAATAATATTGTCATGTTTTACATGTTCACTTTCCAAATTCAATTTCAACATTTCATAAATCTTAGCAATAATATCATTACCATGAGTAAAATTTCCAATTCATTTTTAGCAAAATCAAACCCACAAATCTTTGTTATCTGATTTAAATCATTCTTTCAGTTGATATGTAAAGCAAAAGTAGACATAACCTTCTAATTCAAGATATTCCCTCAACTTTAATGTGGATTCACCAGACGTGAAAGATAATATTAATTACCATACGTCCATCATTCTTACTTCACCACCATTTATTTTCTAAAAAAAAAAAAAAAAAAGGATCTAGAAGGTGCGGGACATCCAAACAGGCAACTTCATATAGAACCTTCTTTTACATTTATTCCAATTTCTTAGTATGGCACATCTAGCAATGTGATTATTAAATTCAACATTAATTTTAATCATACCATAAATAACTGTACCATCCAAACCTTAATTCATGGCCCTCTAATTCTGGTAGCCTCTTATTCTGGAGGTTCATCCACTCTTTTAACCAGGCAAGACAACATGCCTCAAAATATAATTTCAGGTCTGGTAAACCCAACCCACCCTTTTCCTTAGCATATCGCACTAGTTTGTATCTAAT
>NC_142009.1:337248494-337285087 GCF_049901735.1 Notechis scutatus | reverse complement strand
TATTTTGAGGCGTGTTGTTGTCTTGCCTGGTTAAAAGAGTGGATGAATCTCCAGAATAAGAGGCTACCAGAATTACAGGGCATGAATTACGGTTTGGATGGTGCGTTTATTTTGTAGGTATGATGAGACTTAGCGTTGATTTTAATAGCAAATCACGTTGCTAGACCTGCCATACTAAGAAGGTGGAATAAATATAAAAGGGGGTTCTATAGTGAAGTTGCCTGTTTTTGGATGTCCCCGCACCTTCTAGACAAAATCCTTTTTTAGAAAATAAATAATTAGTGGCGGGGGGGGGGAATGATGAATGATATGGTTACTAATATTATCTTTCAAGTCCCTGGGTGAATCCACATTAAGAGACGAAGAAAGCTCTTAGACCTAGAAGGTTATATCTACTTTTATTGCTTTGCCCTCAGCTGAACGAATGATTTTAAATCAGATAACAGGAAGTTGTGAGTTTTGAATTTTGCTAAATGGTTAAATTTTGCATATTGTGTTATTGGGTTGTCAAATGTGAAATTGGTGGAGGTGAACATATGAAACATGACATTGTTGGTGCGAAGGAATTTTTTTGGATATAATGTGATGAACAGTAGGAAATATGTTGTGAAAGGTTCAAATTACATTGAAAGCTATAATTTTAAAAGAAAAATTTGATAAGATGATGTTACTGTTGCTGGGCATTTATAAAATGTTGAAATTGAATTTGAAAGTGAACTTTCGCAAACATGACATTATTTAATTATTCAAGAATTTTTAGATATATGTGATGCTTGAACAGTAGGAAAATATGTTAATGGTTCAAAATTTACACTAAACTATAATTTTAAAAGAAAAATTTATAAGATGATGTATTACACAGCGTTAACAAACAAAATATAGAAATTACTGTGTTTATTATTTCAGATATTTCTAAGTTCTAAGAGTCACTAAGAGTCGACTGGTCAAATAGATCCTGTCTCCCTGCATTGAGGGGAAACAGATATTTCTAAGTTTACATGGCAAAGGAAAAAA
Source organism: Notechis scutatus (assembly GCF_049901735.1). Taxonomy (NCBI): domain Eukaryota; kingdom Metazoa; phylum Chordata; class Lepidosauria; order Squamata; family Elapidae; genus Notechis; species Notechis scutatus. Next base: position 337,284,073 of record NC_142009.1, on the reverse strand, counting down.
CCAAGAATTAGATACAAACTGGTGCTATATGCTAAGGAAAAAGGTGGGTTGGGTTTACCAGACCTGAAATTATATTTTGAGGCAAGCTGTCTTGCCTGGTTAAAAGAGTGGATGAACCTCCAGAATAAGAGGCTAACAGAATTAGAGGGCCATGAATTAAGGTTTGGATGGTACAGTTATTTATGGTATGATTAAAGTTAACGTTGATTTTAATAATCACGTTGCTAGACGTGCCATACTAAGAAATTGGAATAAATATAAAAGAAGGTTCTATACGAAGTTGCCTGTTTGGATGTCCCGCACCTTCTAGATTTTTTTTTTTTTTTTTTAGAAAATAAATGGTGGTAAAGCAAGAATGATGGATGTATGGTTACTAATATTATCTTTCAAGTCTGGTGAATCCACATTAAAGTTGAGGGAAGATCTTGAATTAGAAGGTTATGTCTACTTTTGCTTTACATATCAACTGAAAGAATGATTTAAATCAGATAACAAAGAGTTATGGGTTTGATTTTGCTAAAAATGAATTGGAAATTTTACTGCATGGTAATGATGTTATTGCTAAGATTTATGAAATGTTGAAATTGAATTTGGAAAGTGAACATGTAAAACATGACATTATTTATTGTACAAGGAATTTTGGATATAATGTGATGCTTGAACAATGGGAAAATATGTTAAATGAAAGGTTCAAAATTTACACTAAACTATAATTTAAAAGAAAAATTTTATAAGATGATGTATTACTGGCATTTAACACCAGATAAATTATCCTGAATTTATAAGGGTATTTCAAATCAATGTTGGAAGTATCAAACAACAAAGGAAGTTTTTGACATTTATGGTGGACATGTGATAAAGCAAAGACATTTTGGAGTAAGATTCATATTATAATACAGAAAATTCTTAAAACAAAAATAAAAATGAAACCAGAAACTTTTCTTTTGGGTTTAATGGAAGAGGATTTTGAGAAAAAACTTTTCTAGAAATGGCTAGTTCGTATTATTATGGGAAAACAAAAAGTTATGGCTTGATTTTAATGCTTTTTTACTGCAAAAGAGGGAGTCGGTAATCAATGCTTCTTCTTTTCTTTTCCCCAATTTCTCTTCACTTTTCTCTCCCTTTTCCCCCTTCTACTGTGTCTTCCTATTTACTTTTGTGTTTTATCTTATAACCTAATAAAAAATGTTAAACTGGAAAAAGATGTGTTTATTATTTCAAGACGGGATTTTCTTATTTGAAACTCATTGGTCACTAAGAGTCGACTGGTCAAATAGATCCTGTCTCCTGCATTGAGGGGAAACAGATATTTCTAAGTTTACATGGCAAAGGAAAAACCAAGAATTAGATACAAACTAATTGCTATATGCTAAGGAAAAAGGTGGGTTGGGTTTACCAGACCTGAAATTATATTTTGAGGCATGTTGTCTTGCCTAGTTAAAAGAGTGGGTGAACCTCCAGAATAAGAGGCTACCAGAATTAGAGGGCCATGAATTAACAATTGTATGATGCAATTATTTATGCTATGATTAAAGTTAACATTGATTTTAATAATCACTTTGCTAGGCGTGCCATACTAAGAAATTGGAATAAATAGAAAAGAATGTTCTGTATGAAGTTGCCTCTTTGGATGTTCCAAACCTTCTAGAACTTTTTTTTAAAAGAAAAGAAATGGTGCTGAAGCCAGACTGATGGATGTATGGTAACATATTATCTTCAAACTCTGGTGCACCCACATTCAAGTTGAGGGAAGAACTTGAATTAGAAGGTTAGGTTTACTTTTAGTTCATATATCAACAACTGAAGGAATGGTTTAAATCAGATAAAAAATAGTTGTGGTTTTGGTTTTGCTAAAAATTAATTGGAAATCTTACTGCGTGGTAGTGATTTTATTGTTAAGATTTATAAAATGTTGTTGAAATTGAATTTGGAACATGAAATGTAAAACTTTGTTATGATTCAGTGGGCAAGGTATTTTGGATATAATGTGATCCTTGATCAATGGAAAATATGAAAGGTTTAAAATTTACACCAAACTATAATTTAAAAGAAATTTTTTATAACTTGATCTATCGCTGTGATATAAAACTCGATAAATTATCCAGAATGTATAAGGATATTTCAAATGAATGTTGGAAGCATAAAAGAAAAAAGGAACCTTTTTCCTTTCATGGTGGACATGTGATAAAGCAACAAAATTTTGGAGTAAGATTCATATTATAATACTACAAACTGAGGTGGCAGCCAGGATCAACGCAGCGTGGGGCAAATGGAAGTCCGTCACGGGCATCCTCTGTGACAAGAAGATGCCGATGCGCCTGAAGGCGAAAATCTATAACTCTGTGGTGCGCCCGTGGCCATATATACGGCGCAGAGTGCTGGCCGACGACCAAAGAAGTCAAAAGCAGACTCCAGACAATGGAAATGCGAATGCTCGATGGTCGGTAGGCCTCACCCTACTCGATCGCGTCAGGAATGAAGAAGTGCGCAGACGGTTCAACGTCGTGCCCATCCCCACGGTCATGAGGCAGTCCCGGTACGATGGTTCGGCCATGTGAGTCGCGCCAAGGAAGAATCCATCATCAAATCTGCGATGAAGGTGATTGTCGGAGGAGCGAGACCGCGTGGTAGACCTAAGCAACGCTGGATGGACACGATCAAGGCCGATCTAGAGATCGTGAAGGCAGACCCGACATACGTGGCAGACAGAGAGGCATGGAAGCAGTACTCAAGGACATTAGCGGACCTCGCCAGAGCGCGAGACAAACGCTGAAGAAAAAGAAGAAGATTCATATTATAATACAGAAAATTCTTCAAACAAAAATAAAAATGAAACGAGAAACTTTTCTTTTGGGTTTGGAAACTAGGAGAAAAAATTTGGAACTTTTATCTGATATGTGTTGACACACAAAATTGGAAGAACATTTTGATTCCCATTATATGAGTGGCTACAGAAGCTGATGAAATTGGTAGAAATTGCTAAATTGACCATTTTGGTTAAAGGAAAGAATATAAGTACTTTGTCTCAACATGGAGACCGCTTGTGCCCTTTGTGCTTGAAGTGTAAAAGAATGAAACATTGATTTTGGGTTTTACTGATTAGGCTGATGTTTTTCTAGAAATGGCTAGTTTATATTATTATGGGAAAACAAAAAGTTATAGTTTGATGTTAATGCTTTTTTTACTGCAATAGAGGGTCGGAAGTCAGTTTTCTTCTTTTCTCTTCCCCAATTTCTCCTCACTTTTCTCTCCCCCTTCCCTCCTTCTACTGTGTCTTCCTATTTACTTTTGTGTTTTATCTTACAACCTAATAAAAAATGTTTAACTGGAAAAAAGATGTTTATTATTTCAAGGAGGGAATTTTCTTATTTTGTTCCTTATTTTTTATTTAGTTTACCTTTAAGGTACCATTTTAAAGGATTGGGTTCATTATCAGCATTTTTATACATATACAGCTGTTTGAGGCTTTATAAAATTTCCCTACCACTGTTCAATTCATTTGGAAATAGCAATGTTTAAATCCTCCCACCCATCTAGATCTGCAATGCTGCCTCATCAGTGTGAGGCACAGTTTCCCTCAGAGGAATGAATGGGAACGCATAAGAGGTGAATGCACAGGAAGTGGAGAGTACATGGAGGCCAATGGTATCTGGCAGGAGCTGAAGCCCATGCTGTGCAGGTGGCTCCAAGCACTGGGACTGCCGGATCAACCCTCCAAGCAGCAGGCAGAGATAGAGGCAGGAGGTTGAGGCACCTGATCAGGCCTGCTGAATGCAACGGGTAGCCACCCACTCACCCACCCACTCTGTCCCACCATTTGCTTTTGATTGCCTGTGTCCATCCCAGCTGGGATGGGGCAGGAGGCTGCGTGTCCCCTTGCAGGCCAAATCTCATGCCATCCTCCATGCATCTGCTTCCACCTGCTGCTGTTGCTGCCACCACAGGGCTCATCCAGTGCTGCCCAAACCTCTTCCTCCAGCTCCACCAGACACATGGGATGAGCCTCCCACCCAATGCCCCATCCACAATGGCCCCAGTTTACAGGAAGGACAGGGAGACCTATTCCCAGGAGGCAGCTGGGACTCCCCTCTCTATTCTCCCTCACCTGAGCCCAGCCCCAGAGCTGACCCACATGCCCTACACCAGCATACATTGGGACCCCGCAGCCAGGACACACCTGCCTCACCCCCTGCCTCCCATTCAAGCAGTGGCACCAACAGTAGCAGCCCCCTCAAGCAGGAGCCCCTATGTCCCTCAACCCTCCCCCCACTCCAGGAAGCCCAGACTGGGCAAGGAGAGAGACCACAGCAGCAGCAGCCCAAAGCAGGAGGCAAGTGGGCTCAGGTATCCCCTCAGGGAAGTGGGGCTGGGCTGTGGAGTCTGTGGACCCTGCGCATAGCCTGAGAACCTCAGTGAAGCTCCTCCGGTGGATAAGCCTGGTCACACACCCCAACATGATGGACATCAAACTGTCCATGGCCACCCTGGCCACATCCACCCAGACACCCACAAACACATAGCCATGACCTTGCCCCCATTCGTCTGAAGGCAACAACAGTCCTAATCAGGCCCTCAATGAAATGGAGTCTGACAGCCCTGCTCTAGCTTCTGTTAAGTCTGATTCATCCCTCAGGTTCCTTCAGCAGAGCTCTGGGTATCTCTTGATCCTTTACAGCTCACTCAATTGAATCCTGGGGAATCTTGGAAACCATGGACCAAAAGAGGTTGCGTGCAAGTGATCCCATCCAAGGCCTTAGTAGCTTTCCTTTCCAGGAAGTGGCTGAGGCCCCAGAAGGACCTGAGGTATTATCTCCAGTTCCCTTTGGAACCTCATTGGTCACTAAGAGTGGACTGTGTTAGGAATGATAGCCACCTAACAGTTGGGTTGGAAATATATAAACCAAGATAGTAATTCGGTATTGTCTCTTTAAGAAAATGATGTAACTGTGATAGGCTGCAATTTCTCCAACGGCCATAAGATGGAGCCAGAAACCTGATTCTTACTTCCATCTTCTCTTTGTATTTGGCTAGTGTGGGGTTTTGCCTAATCATAGTTCTGTCTGGATTACTGTGAGTTTTTGCAACTGTTAGCAAACTACATTTATTGAACTGTATTTATGATACTGGACTTCGAATATTGGATTATTCCTGGGCTTGTTGTATTGAATACTACTTGCTTTAACCGTGTATGACTTGGACTCTTTGTTGGACTTTGTTTAACTGTTTACTGGCAGTAAAACCTACATTTTAGTATTCAGTGTATCTGTATGCTGGTTTGTGTGTTATTCAACACCACTCTCGCTACATTTCCCTGAGTGCATTCATTCTCCAACATTGGTTATGGGCCCAGGCGCATACCAAACTCAGCTAAATGGGAGTTAGTGTGAATGCACAATACCGTATACAGATAGCTGTTTACTATTTAATTGTGGTTTACTATCCTGGTAAAGATGGCACAAATCACTTCAACAAGTCTATCACTGATAACCTGGTTGGATGGAATGAACTATGTTTCCTGATCTATGAAGTGCAGTCTACTTCTGTGTAGAGAAGGTTCATGAAATGTAGTTCAAGACCCACTGGATGTAAATGCTTGGGAACCAGCTAATGAGGATGATGACAAGAAGCTTGCTGACTTTAAACAGAACAACGAACGAACTCTTTGTATAATTGGACTAACACTGAGTGACCAGCAACTAGTCCATATTCATGGAGAAGAGTCTGCTGCTAGGTGTTGGGAGAATTTGAAGAGGATTTATGTTCATGATAGTGTAGGTGCACACATACATCTTGCACATAAACTGTTTAGAGCACGTCTTCTGAAAGGTGGAGATATGTTAGCTCATTTGAACTTTATGAAAAGAATTTTTCAAGAACTACATGAAAAGGAAGTGATTTTTTCAGAGCTGCATCAAGTTTACATCATTCTTTCCTCATTGGATGAAAGTTATGATGATTATGTATCTTCACTTGAAATCCTGACCAGAAATGAACTGACATTGACTGACATAACCAGAAGATTGTTAGAAGAGGCAAGAAGAAGGCTGGATAGAGACCAACTGAGAGAGAAACAACCACAAGAAGAGGATTTGTTTTCAACTGTCTATATTGTTAGAAAATGTTTTTCTTGTGGGGCTAAGGGACATATAGCTAGATTTTGTAAGAAGGGAAAATGACAGGATACTAGTAACTACCAGAAAGCTAAGAAAAATGTTAATTTAGCTATGACTAGCAATTCAACTGTAAATCATGATTTGTGGGTAGTTGATAGTGGAGCATCACAGTGCATTACCAGAAATAGAGAGAGTTTTGTTGTGATGTCCATGAGCAAGCAACGTGTATCATTGGCAAATGGATGGAAAATGAAAGCATCTGGTAAAGGTACTGTATATCAGTGGTCCCCAACCTTTTTTGTACCAGGGACCGGTTTCAAGCAGAAAATTTTTGCAAGGACCGGGGGAGCTGGGGGGGAGAAGGAGAGAAGGAGGCTTCGCTCTCTCGCTGCTCCACCATCCAAGGAAGAAACTGCTTCAAGAAGCGGGGGCTTTTCCTGTCGCCGCAGCTATTCCAAGCGCCCGCTTTCACCCCCACTCCCACCCCGCCCGCGCACGCGCGCTTCAATCCACAGTGTCCCGTTCTGCCTGCCTGCCTGCCTTAGTTTCTGGTTGTTTGGGAGCAGCTTCGGCTGAGAATAATAACTATTCGCCTCTTTTACTCAGCCGAAGCTGTTCCGATTCAACCATTAACGAAGGCAGGCAGGCAGGCAGAGCGGGCGAGTGGACGGGGTGGGGGTGGGGGAGAAACGGGCGCTTCGGGGAAGCTGCGGTGACAGGAAAAGCCCCCCCCCCCCCGGCTTCTTTGAAGCAGTTTCTTCCTGTGCTGGTGGAGGAGCGAGAGAGCGACTGAGAGAGCTGACCCAGAGAGAAGGACAGGCTTCGGTTGCTTCCTCCCTCCTCTTCTTTCATTTGTGTCCTTGATCCCTGATCCCAGCAGCATTCACCGAAGGTGAAGAAAGCCGCCATTTTTTAAAAAAAAATTTCTTTGCAGCCCGGTAGAGAGTGCTCCGCGGCCCGGTACCGGTCCGCGGCCCGGTGGTTGAGGACCCCTGCTGTATATTGTTCATGTGTAAATGAGCATTTATCTATGTTACATGTACCTAAACTAAAATTTAATTTGTTATCAGTAAGGGCTTTAGTTAAGATTGGTTATGTAGTAACCTTTAGGGGAGATAACTGTATAATAGAGAAAGAAGGTAAAAGTGTTACTGCTACTTTAGAAAATTATTTATATGTTATACATGATGACCAGTTGCAGATGGATAACAATGTTTATAGCAATGTTAAGCCAACGAATGTATACATTTACTACATAGACATCTGGGGCACATTAATTTCAAGATGCTAAAACAAACTGTTAAATTGTCAGAAGGAGTAAGGTTGAAACACTGTAGCAACTACTTAAATTGTAATGCCTGTGGTCAGGAGAAAAGCAAGGTTACTCCAGCAAACAGACTGATTGGGTTTAAGACTAAAGAACCTTTAGAGGTTGATTTTGCTGAGGTAATTGGTCCTAAGCAACCCAGTTTGGGAGATGCCTGCTATGTTTTGATTATTATGGATCATTACTCACAATACGGTTTCTGTTATCTAATGAAAAACAAAACAGAAACATTCCAACATTTCTTTAATTGGCTAAGGTTTGCAGAAAGAAAAATGAAACATAAGGTAATTACTGTAGTTACAGATAACAGGACTGAGTTTATTAACAATAGATTCCAAACGATGTTAAAAGTGGCTGGTATCGAGCATAAATGTTCTGCCCCTTACAGGCCACAACATAACTCGTTTATAGAGCGAAGCGGGCAAACATTACAAGCCATTGCTCGCACTATGTTATCTGATTCAGGTTTGCCTGAAACACTGTGGGGTGAGGCCATAATGTGTAGCAACCATGTTTTAAACAATGTGATGAACACAACAACTGGTAAATTGCCATTCACTCATTGGCATGGCAGAAAGCCAAATTTAAGTTATCTACACACATTTGGGGCTCCAGCATGGGTGCATATTCCCTCACAAGTAAGACTGAAAGGGCAACACAGAGCTCAGAAATTATTTTTTGTAGGTTACGAGGCCAACCATAGATCATTTAGATTTTGGGATAAAGGCACAGCTAATATTTACTATAGCACTAATGCTAAATTTCTTGAACATGTTGGGTGGCATAAACTAGAACATAAATCTAACAATGATGTAGTTATCCTCACCCAAGTAGTCCCTAATGATGAGATAGTTAAACCATCAATAGCCATTGAAGAGGAATCACAGGCACAGGAGGAGGTAGAAGAACAGGAGCAGATGGAACAGGAGAGTCCACCAGTAAGCCCTGAGTTGCCTAGACGTTCAACTCGAGTAACAAGACCACTAGATAGATATCAGGCTAGTATTGTATGCCAAGTAAATACAGTTCCTACTAACTATAATGAACTGAAACTGTATCCTGTTACTGTATCCTGTATCAGGCTACTTGGCAAGAAGCAATCGATAAGGAACTGAAATCCTTACAAAGGTTGGAGGTATATGAAAATGTCAGGTTACCCCCAGGTAAGCATGCCATAGGGTGTAAGTGGGTTTATAAAATTAAGATAGGTGTGGATGGGACTGTTACCCATAAAGCCATGTTAGTAGCACAAGGTTTGATCAGTCAGCAAATGACCATGATGAGGTATTTGCACTTAGTCTGAAAGCTACCACATTATGAGCAGCATTAGTGTGGGCAGCTAAGAATAAATACATAATAAACCAGATGTTGAGACAGCATATCTTCATGCATCGTTGCAACATACTATATATTTAAAGAAGCCTTTGGGGATTAAAAACTGATAACAAAACTGATTGCTGGAGATTAAAAAAGAGTCTTTATGGCTTGAAGCAATCAGGATATGAATGGAACCAGTGCATAGTGAAGGAATTAAGAAAGATAGGTTTTCTAGCTGACATGGCTGATCCATGTTTATTCAAAAAGGAAAGTTATGGTGTAATTTCATTGTTGCTATTGTTCACTGATGACATAGCATTAATCATCAAGAATTAGCAAGAAGCTACTGAGATTATTTCACTTTTAGAAAAGAAATTTAAAATAAAACATTTAGGTGAAATTATACAGTATCTTGGTTTAAAAATAGATAAAACTAGGGGAGGATACAAAATCTCACAGACAGATAAAATTAACCAGTTACTGAAGAACTTTAAAATGTAACTTTGTAAACTGGCTAAAACACCGGGATCCAGAAAATGAGGATGATGCCAAGAAGCTTGCTGACTTTAAACAGAACAACGAACGAGCTCTTTCTATAATTGGACTAACACTTCTATCCAGTAATGCAGGTGTCCAGAGATACCGTAAGATTTTAGTTTTAAGAGTAGTTTGCCATGTATCACTGAATCAAAGGCTTTACAGAAGTCTATGTAGATTGGGTCTATTGTTTTGCCCTGATCGAGTTGTGTAGTCCATATGTTTTTGCAGTGTAAAGAGTTGCAGATTACATAGTTTTTTCCTAAAACCAAATTGTTTATTAGAGAGTAGGTTGTTTGTTTCTACGTGGAGGATGATGGATTGCTTAATAATTGATTCCATGACTTTACAGGTGACGCCGCCTAAAGAGATTGGTCTGTAATTTTCAAGTAGGCTGGGGTCTCCCTTTTTGAAGGGGATGGCCGTGGCTTGTGACCATAGTTTTGGCAAGGAGCTGGTCCTGAAAGATTTTTCAAAGATTATGCTTAGAGGTTCGGCTATGGCAGTGGATAGCTTTTTAAAGAAGTAGGCACATAATCTGTCCTGTCCAATAGATAGAAATGGTTTTAGATTGCGCAGTGCTTTTTCAACATTGTCTTCTGTAAAATCGATATGTATTAGATCATTGTAGTTCTCTGTGGTTCGACTAGGAAATACTGGGCTTGATCCATTGCTGTTTACAAATACTGAGCCAAAGAATGTGTTAAAGAGGTTGGCTTTAATAGTGTCGGCGTTGCAGTCTTTATCATTAGGTTCTTTCAGGGGTAGGATGGACCTTGAGTCTTTGAGTTTGTTGTTTATAAAATTGTAGAAAGCGCGGGTAGAATTGGTGCATAGAAGGTTTTCTTCTTGTTTAATGTGATAATTTGTGCATTCAGTTTTTATCTGGTGGCATAAAGTTTTGTATTGGTTTTTGAAGTTGGCAACGTGACTAGATTTGTTTTTTCTCCAAAGCGATTTCTTTTTGGACTGAAGCTTTCTTATTGTTATTGGTAATTTGTTTTTTCTGGTTTTGGGAGTTGTTAATGGTACATATAGTTTGATGGCTCTTTTGACTTCAAATAAAAATATGTTGTAATGGTCTTCTACAATATTGCATCCAGTGAATAGAAATTGCCAATCAAGGGATGAGAGATCGTTGTTTATAAGATCATAGTTGCCTTTTTTGAAGTTATAATTGGGGATTCCGTCATTGTGATGATTTTTGTGTGGACGTATATTGAGACAAAAGTCAATCATGTTGTGGTCACTGCTGAAAAAGGGTTCTTTAATTTGTATTCCATAAATTGAATTCAAACTATTGCAGAAGATGAGATCGAGGCAGTTGTTTTGTGAAGCAACAAACAGCCTAATTTATTATAGTAATTACTAAACACACTGGTCAATTAAATTCACTAAATCACTGATTTTACTAATCAGATATTCAGTAATTACACTATATGTACTAAATATTCAATCATACTAAGCAAAAAACAATAAATCAATTGATCATTTGATAAAAATTATTTTAAAGAAATTGATTTTTTTGAGATAATGAAAGTAAGTAGTATGAAGTAGTATTGAGAGTTGGTAAGTAAAGGGTTAACACTTTGTTTTGCTTAGCTGTTGCTGATATCTGAGAACAGGTTTATAATCCTTGATAAACTGGCAGGAGGTCTCTTTTTCTGGACTGTTTGAAAACAATCAATGAGCAAGGATTTACACTCTCTTTCTTGTTTTGTAGATTGAGTTTTTTGAGATAGTAAAGATGCAAAGATGTTGAAGGGGGGATCTCTGGCCCCTCATGGGGAGGCAACAGGAAACTTTTTGTTTTGTTTTCCCTTGATGAATGGGATTTCTGGCCCCCTCCTAGTTAATTTAAATACACTTTCAAAGTTTGTTGCGTTTAAGAGAAAGAGAAAGAAAGATAGTCTTGCACTGGCAATTTGAACAGTTAATATTTTTATTATGTAGACTCAGATTTGTATTGAGTTTAAATATGTTTAAATATGTTAGAAATTTTGTTTATATATAGCTTAGACCAAACAAAGATTACAGTCACCATGCAGTTACTGCTTAACTGTTTAACTGTAACAGGAAACAGGAAATTCAGAAGAGCATAGAGAATATACCATAGATCTAAACTTGTAAACATGCCATCTATGGCTGAATACTACTGTAGTTGTATACTCCAACAATGAAGTCCAACAAAATAGACATAGATCTAAAAGAGGGAAAGCTATTATTGTTGCAATATATTTGTCAGTGCTCAACTAGGGGGAATAATATGAGGTTTCATATTTTTTGTCCTTTTATCTCACATCTTTTTAAAATATTTTTATCTTGTCAAATTCCTCTCCTTTGGATTTTGTATTTAATTTTTCTGAATAAAATAAAACAATTATGGTTAAAAAAAAAAGATTCAAACTGAGAATGTTCCTCCCCATCCAACAGCCTTTATGCACTAGGGCAAAACTGGGACAGCATGGTTTGTCAGTCAATGGTTGCACAATGGAATATCGTCAACAAACAGATGATACCAGATCTTTAATTGAGAAACAGAGGTGGTATTCAGCAGGTTCTGACCAGTTCTGGAGAACGGGTAGTGGAAATTCTGAGTAGTTTGGAGAACTAGAAAATACCACCTCTGACTGGCCCCTCCCTCATCTATTCTCTGCCTCCCGAGTCCCAGTTGATCAGCTGGGTCTTCTTTTGTTGCCCTGCGCAGGAGAATGGAGCTGGAAAGCAGGTTAGTGGGGTGGGGAGGGAATGGGGATTTTGCAGTAACCTTCCCCTGTCACACCCACCAAGCCATGCCTACCAAGTCACACCACGCCCACCAAGCCATGCCCACAGAACCGGTAATAAAAAAAATTGAATCCCACCACGGTTGAGAAAGTGTCAATTGCCATTGATGCACCCTGAAAATCGGGGGTGAGGGAATTGGGCTCAATTTCTCCCCTCCAACCAACACTGAATGGAACCAGTTTCAGATAAAGGAAAGAACCACATAACAATATGTTCTCATTCTTCTTGCCGCAGTTTCTAATCTCATCCTCTGTGGGTGTAGGTATAAATAAACTAGTTATTCCATTCCAATCATAGGCATGATTGCTCAGGGTACAGCAGATTATCATGTGCCACCACCCCCGCTAACACTTACACTATCTGAGCAAACTATGGCAAAGGCCAAAATCCATCTTGTCTGCAGGGACTCAGTTTCATGTAGGTCAAATACACAACTTCACCGTGACTCTCAAATCTATCTGCTCTGTGCATTGCAACAAGAGACACAAACATGTTTTCCATTCTGCTGTATGAATAGAAGCTATTGTTAAGTGGGTAGGAAAATGCCTGTTCCTTGCAATTACCAGAAGAAGAATTAATTCTTAAACTATCCCCTGTGGATTTCTAGACACAGCATTCTTCCAAGATAAAAATCTGCTTTTAAAAATATCTCTCGGTTCTCTGCGTAGGGGGAGGACATATCACCATAAGCTGGTCTTGCACAGAGTTAACTCCTGGGTTAGCCCAAAGACAGGTAAGAATCCATCAGTATAGAGCTGGACGGAACCTTGGAGATCTTCTAATCCAACCCCCTGCTAAAGCAGGAGATCCTATAGACACCAGGAGCTGTGTTGGCACAGTGTTTAGTATTGCAGTATTGCAGGCTAATTCTGCCAACTGTCAGGAGTTTGATCCTCACAGGCTCAAAGTTGACTCAGCCTTCCATCTTTCTGAGCTCAGTAAAATGAGGACGTAGATTGTTGAGAGCAATATGCTCTGTAAACCACTTGAAGAGGGATATAAAGCACTGTGAAGCAGTGTCTAAGTGCTGTTGCTATTGCTATACTATTTCAGACAACTGACTTTCCAGTCTCTTCTTAAAAATCTCCAGTGATGAAGCACCCACAACTTCCACTGGTTAGTTGTCTTCAACTAGCCACTGGTTAGTGGCTAACTCTTCCACTGGTTAGTTGTCTTCACTATTGGGAAGTTTCTTCTTAATTCCAGGCTGCTTCTCCCCTTGATTACTTTCCATCCATTGCTTCTTGTCCTGCCTTTGGAAAGAAAAAACACTGTTGATATAAATTTGTCCTTGGAGACATCCAGATAGCATGAGTGGTGTCTATTGTGCTAAAGCTTTGATGAGATTTTAAGCACTGCCTGCAATTCAGCTCCTGCACAAATCTTGATTTCTGATCTAGGAAGGAAGGTAAAAAGAATGACTGGGCTGCCTCACCTGTTCCTGCTCCTTCTCTTCTGGCTCCTGCCTCCACCTACTGCGAAGAGGCTGCAAACCGTATGTGTGTTAAGGAATTATTTAAAATCACCGAACAGCTACTATAAGCCTGGTGATCTCATTATTGGTGGGAGTTTGCCTCTGAGAACTATGCTGTTACCCAAAGTTCCATACTTTCAAAAAGACCCAGTCATGCTTTCTGTACTAACTTTGTAAGTTCCACCTTGATGTGAAATAAGGTAATTTTCCATTGAATCATGGGCTGGAAAAGACCATCTAGTCCAGCCCTCTGCTCAAGGCAGGAGCCTCATACCATCCCAGTCAAATTTCTGTCTGGTCTATTTTGAAAACCTCCAGTGTTTTAATAAACAACTTAAATGAGGGACTAGAAGGGGAACTTACCAAATTTGCAGATGATACTAAGCTGGCAGGAATAGCCAACACCCAAGACGATAGGCTCAGGATCCAGATGGATCTTGACAGACTAGAACACTGGGCCATATCTAATAAAATGAAATGCAAGGTAGAGAAGAGGAAAGTCCTACACTTAGGCAAGAAAAACCAAAAGGACACATATAGACTGGTTGAAACCAGGCTCCATAGCAGTAACTGTGAGAGGGAGCTTGGAGTCTTAGTGGACAACCAGCTAAATAGGAGCCAGCAGTGTGTGCGACGGGAGCCAAAAAAGCCAATGCAGTCCTTAGCCACATTAACAGATGGATACAATCAAGATCAAGGGAGGTACTAATACCATTCTACAAAGCCTTAGTAAGACCACACCTAGAGTCCTGCATCTAGTTTTGATCACCACACTGTAAAAAATATGTTGAGACTCTAGAAAAAGTGCAGAGAAGAGCAATCAGGATGATGAGGGGACTGGAGACTAAAACATATGAAGAATGGTTGCAGGAACTCAGCCTGGCTAGTCTAGGAAAGAGAAGGACCAGGGGAGACATGATAGCGGTCTTCCAATATTTGAGGAGGGGCTGCCACAGAGAGGAGGAGGGGGTCAATCTATTTTTTAAAGCACCTGAAGGCCAGACAAGGAATAATGGATGGAAACTGAACAAGGAGAGATTCAACCTGGAAATAAGGAGGAACTTTCTGATTATGAGAGCAATCAACCCATGGAAGAACTTGTCTATGGAAGTTGTGGGAGCTTCATCACTGGAAGTTTTCAAGAAGAGACTGGACTGCCATTTGTCAGAAATAGTGTAGGGTCTCCTGCTTGAGCAGGAGGTTGGACTAGATGACCTACAAGGTCCCTTCCAACTCTGTTAATCTGTTAAATCAGGGATTGGTCATCCACAACTCCATGAGGGAAGCTGTTCCATTGATTAATTGTTCTCGGTGTTCAGAAATTTATCCTTACTTCTAGGTTGGATCTCTCTTAAATGAGGTTCCACCCATTGCTTCCTGTCCTGCCTTCTAGTGACTTTGACAATAAATCAATCCCCTCTTCTTTCTGAAAGCCCCACAAGTACTAGAAGACAGTTATCATGACCCACCCCCTTAATCTTATCTTTACTAGTCTAGACATCTCTCAATTGTTTGTCATATGATTTAGCCTCCAAACCAGAGGTGGTATTCAGCTGGTTCAGGCCTGTTCTGGTGGACCGGTAGCAGAAATTTTGACTGTCCAAACTCGTCATCTTTCCTCCTCTTCTCTGCACACTTTCTAGTGTTTCAGCATCTTTTTTTTTTATCAGAACTAGATGAAGTATTCCAGGTGTGGTCTCACTAGTATGGTGTAAAGCACAATAATAGAATAACAGAGCTACTTATGTACAAGCCTGTAGTGTGTGGCAGCTGCCAAAAAAGCCAATGAATCCTGAGGCTGAGGGACAGGTATGGATTAACAGAGTTGGAAGGGATCTTGTAGATCATCTAATCCACCCCCCACCCACCCAAGCAGGAGACCCTACACCATTTCTGACAGATAGTAATCCAGTCTCTACTTGAAAGCCTCCAGTGATTGAAGCTCCCACAACTTCCAAAGGCAACTTCTGTTCCATTGGTTGATTGTTCTCACTGTCAGAAAATTTATCCTTATTTCTAGATTGAATCTCTGCTTGTTCAGTTTCCATCCATTATTCTTTATCTGGCCTTCAGGTGCCTTGGAGAATAGCTTGACCCCTTCCTCCTCTCTGGGGCAGCCCACCCCCCCCAAATATTGGAAGACTGCTATCATGTCTCCTCTGGTCCTTCTCTTCATTAGACTAGCCAAGCCCAGTTCCTGCAACTGTTCTTTGTATATTTTAGCCTCCAGTCCCCTAATCATCCTGGTTGCTCTCCTCTGCACTTTTTCTAGAGTCTCAACATCTTTTTTACAGTGTGGTGACCAAAACTGGATGCAGGACTCTAGGTGTGGTCTTACTAAGGCTTTGTAGAGTGGTATTAGTGCCTCCCTTGATCTTGATTATATCCCTCTCTTAATGCAGCTAAGGACTGCATTGGTTGTTTTTTTTTGACAACTGCATCACATTGCAGGCCCATGTGTGAGCGATGGTTTATTAAGACACCTGGATCCTTCTTACAGGTATTTCTATACCTTGGCATTTGGTGCAACACCTTACTCTTCAGACCCTTGAAATGCATTTCCATCAATGCTCAAGTCTATCAAGAACGTTCTAAATTATGTGTCTCCCTTCCAAAATGTTAGCAATTCCCACACACACAAACATCAGTTTGGCGGCCTACTGAACTTCAAATTTGGTGCTTTTCTCATTAAACTGCCAAGCTGTTGGTATATCGATGTTGTGACACACACACACAGAGAGAGAGAGAGAGAGAGAGAGAGAGAGACTACACTGGAGTCCTGTGTTCAGCAAGGATGACCAGACTGAAGAAGCTGCTCAAAGAGATCCAAATTGATTGGGGTGCTACAGGAGCAACTGGAAGGATTACAACCACTAGAAGAAATTGAAGGAAGAAGGGATGATGGAAGGGTGTAAAACAAACCATGATAGGGATGGGAAGGTATTTCTGCTTTCTCACAAACCTGTCCAAATTTAACGGAGGAAGATCTTTAAAAAAAAAAAAAGCCACCAACCCAATGAAATTTAGGACTTTCTGTACCAAAATTCCCCACTGCCAAACAAGGCAAACTCCCCCAGTAAACTTCCCTATAATTCCCCAAACTTTTTTTTTCTCATTATAGTCCCATATCCAAGAAATACCAGCAGGTCTTGGCCTTGGGGTTTGCAGTCAGAGAGGTCAACAAGGATCTGGTTCTCATCCCCAACATCACCCTTGGCTTCCACATCTATGACAATCACCAGATTGAAAGGGAGATTTCCTTCATCAGCCTCTCCCTGCTCTCCACAAGAGGCCAAACGATTCCAGGTTATCAATGTGGCAGGCTGGATACTCTGCTTTCAGTCATTGGAGGTCTCAACCCCAAATCCTCAAGGCAGATGGCCTTCATCTTCAGTATCTTCAAGGTCCCACAGGTAAGGAGGCTCCTTCAGATACAGTTATGGAGTAGACAAATAGGACAAGCATACATAGAAGCCAAAGATGCAACCAAATGTGTTTTGGGGGATGTAAGAGGAACATGTGATTTAGAGAATGCTGTCAGCTGTCACGATTCCAGCAGTTACTCCAATTAAATCATGATCCTCGAGCCACACTCCCAAAACTAAAAAAGATTTATTGGAAGGTAACATTCTACATCCGGCATTTACCTGGGTGTAGCCAACTCTGAGATATGTAATTCACTGTCTGTCACCCTTGATCCTGCTTTTCCCCCCACCCCTCTGGGTGTATCATCCAATGAAAAATGTCCATAGCCAAGAGTCTCCAATTAGATTTTTCTGCAGCAGAAGCTTGAGTCATCTAATCAGTGTTTGAAGAAAATATGAATGGAATGTACTTTCGATTCCACACTGCCGTCTGCTCTTTGAAAGTCCCCACCTTCTTTCTGTTTTCAACTATAAAATGTATATACAAAATGTTTTATGAGTTGACATCAGCGTTTCAACAAACTCCAACCCAATGAACTCGAAGACAAGCATTTCCTCAAAGTTCCATTTTATTAGAGTTGTCATATTGGCACATCTGGGAAAACCTGAATCTGAGAGTTCCAGGGTTTCCCTTCCCAAAAGAAATTCAAAGATCCATCCCCTGCACCCATAAGTCCATCACAGGGCCCAATCAAATCTTTGTCCCAACTGAAGACATTCTTCCAGACTCTCTTCTCCAGGTGCAGGGTGACATGTCCTTGACTCTCTGAGAAAAAAATGTTATTGAATCCAATCTTCTACCTTTCTAAGAAATCCCCCTCCCAAATTCCCAGGCACTAAATTTGGCAGCCTCGAAGCTTCCAAGTAAAATATGGCTTCCAAGGCTAACAAAATGCACGCAATTATTTTATGTGCCAAATAATCCAAAGGAGGTAGCTAATGAGATAATTCTGAAATGTTCCCCTTGCTGAGATGAATTCCTTCCTAACTTAATCTTCAAACAAGTGTATCCAACTTTTTGGTGCAGTTTATTCTCTGGTATGAGGTTGAGGGTTTGTTCGCTTGGCTTTTGACATGTTACAACATGCAAAAGCTGCCAATATGCAACTGGCAGCTTTTCCTAAGAAGGGGAGAATCTTAAGCTTGCCATTCAAATTCAGTCAGTCTGACTGTTGGGCCAATCAAAGACAAATGGGGCACCCCAAAATTGCCATGGAATTTACTTTGTTGTTGAAAGAAGAATCTGACTTTCTCCAGCTCGGTGTTGGCTTCGAGTTCTCTCAGGGAGAGAGAAGAGTTTATCCTTCCTTCTTCCGGATGAATCCCAAGGAATCTCCTCAGTATGTGGGTTTAGTCCAGCTGCTCCTGCATTTCCAGTGGAACTGGGTTGGGCTTCTGGCCCCTGAAGATGACAATGGAGAATGTTTCATCTCATCTCTGACACCAATGCTCAAGGAGAAAGAGATCTGCCTGACCTTCACTGAAAGGTTGAAATCTGATTTTTTTGCTACTATGTGGAAAGTACTTCAGAGTTCCAAAATCTGGTCCGAAGCTGAGGTGATTATTCTGTTTGGAGACTCCACTAGTATTATAAATGTAGTGACAACAATGACACTTTACGAAGAATGGACAAAGACATCATTTTGCAAAGTTTGGATCTTAACTTCCCATTGGAAAGTTAGTATGGGGGAATCTCAAGACATAGTGAAAGGCCTAAAGTTCTTCCATGGGTCTCTGCATTTTAGGGACCACACCAGGGATGTCTCCGAATTCACCCATTTCATCCTGTCTTTGGACTCTTTCAACCCACAAGGGGATGCCTTTCTCCCACAATGGTGGGAAAACGTCTTTGACTGCAAGTTCTACAAACCAGGTGAAATTGCTCCAGGATGGCAAAAAACATGTACAGGAAAGGAGGATTTGCAGTATCTGCCAATTTACATTTTTGAAACAAGCATGACAGGAGAAAGTTACAATATCTACAACGCTGTTTATGCTCTTGCACATGCTTCACATGCGATGTATGGATCAGGAGGACGACCAGCCCTGATGAGGCTTGGGAAAAGGACCTCAAATGTCCAGTCATGGCAGGTAATCTATGTGAGTTTTTATTTAGTCCATAGAGTCTTAGAGAGGAATCTTCCCATATGCATTTGATTTCTTCAGTTACTGATTAAATGTCTGCTTGCTGCCATATAAATACATCTCAGGACAGGTTAAAACAGCAAACGCATAAAAACTATAATATGAATTAAGTATAATGTTGGAAAGGGGTAGAAGGGAGAAAAATGAGGCAACCTAAAGCAGATCCCTAGAAAAAAAACAGAATAACAGAGCTAGAAGGATTTTGGAGGTCTTCTAATCTAACCCCCACACACGATTCAAAGCAGGAAATCCTATACTATTTCAGACAAACGCTTGTCCAATCTCTTCTTAAAACCTCCAGTGATGGAGCACCCACAACTTCTGGTGGCAAGCTTTTCCCACTGGTTAATTGTTTTCAATGTCAGGAAATGTATAGTTCAATGGTTCCAAGATCAACGACTCTTTAAAAGAATGCAAATGTCCAGCTGTCTGCAGGGAGTATAAATCCTTCCATTCCCCACCATCCAGACAGAGCTAAAGAAGCTTCTTGGATGAGAAGTGAAACGTCTTCAAAGAAAATGCAGAAAGTCCAATTGCCTCTTGAAAAAAGCATCTTTGGGGCAACCATGACCTGGATGACTGAGAATCTCCATACACATTCATGCTACATGGTGGCCTAGTGGTGAAGATGTTCACTTCCCACTCAGAAGGTTGAGAGTCAATCCTAGGTAGCAGCAGATGTTTCTCTTCTAGGATGCAAGGAAAAAATATCTGTTGTGAACTCCCCGCAGGTGTCAGGAAGGGCATCCAGCCAGTAAACACTCAGCTCCATTCAGTTACCTCAACTCTACTCTGAATTAAGAGATTACAGGATCATAAAAAGGGAAATTGTAAATCTTAGTTCATTCTGAGCCTTAGATTTTCTGACTTCATCTTTGCAGATTTGGGCTATATGCTAGTATTCTGCTTCAGTTATGTATCCTTCTTTCCACTTTTTATACTTGTCCCTTTTATCTTTCAATTTATCAGAGAATTCTTTATGCGACCATGCTGGTTTCTTCTGGGATCTCTTATTTTTCTTTTTCAATAATATTCTGTAAAAACTATCATTGAACTATCATTGAAGAGCCCAATGATAAAGAGAAACTTTTGTATTGCTGGGAAAAGAATCAAATATTATCCCTGATTGATCAGATTTCCATCAAAGGAACTCCTCTAGTTTCTCAAACATACCTCCATGACCTTAAATGAAAGTTAACAAAGAAGGACAGAATCCATGATTATCTTGTGTGATTATCAGCCAATACCCCCAATTATTGGAGGTGTGTTTTCTTTCAGCTTCTTTACTATTTGAGGAATGTCCAATTTAACGACAGTGCTGGAGATGAAGTCTCGTTCTCAGAAAATGGACTAGGATTTTCTCATTTTGATCTTCTCAACTGGGTTTTCCTCCTCAATAAATCTTTGGTACCCATGAAAGTTGGGCAAATAGAAACCAAGGCTCTCCTAGGCCATGATTTCACCATTAACTCGGATGCAATTGTCTGGGCAACTAAGGTGAGCTGGAAGAAAATATTAAGTTCAGAGGAAAAATTCATTCTCTCGTATGGCAATCATTTGGTGAAAAACTTGCTCTGCATGTAACACACTTGAGGTCTGATTTTTGTCAATCCACAAAGAGTTGGGATTGGTAAGAACATCCGTTGGACATCCAAGATGAAGAAAGAACATGTGGCAATGACTTCCATGGACCATTCCCATTCAGTGTGATTGTCAGTGTTCCAAATAACAACCTCCAAATTAAGAGACTCTGAGACTGTCATCTTCTCAAAGATCCATTTTATTAGATATGTCCTGTTGGCACATCTGAGGAAATCCCAAATCTGAGATGTCCAGTCTTTCCTCAGCCCAAAGAAAAACCAAAATCCAACCCCTGCACCCAATAGTCCATCACATGGTCCAATCATCACCAACTGGAGACCATCCCAAGATACTCCCCTCCAGGTGCAGAGCAACATGTCCTTGACTCTCTAAGAAAGGAATGTTGTTGTGGCTAATTTTCCATTGCTCCTTGAAGGGGATTCCCAAATTCCCAGGCACTGAATGTGGCAGCCCAGAAGCCTCCAAGAATAATGCCTTCCAAGCTGACATGGATCCTCGTGATTCTTTGTTTTTGGAATGCTGTAGTCTTCATTTGCAGGTCGGGGTCCCAGTTCTAATCTTCAGCATCCACTGGTGAGTTGGGAGTGCCACTGGCCTGAATCCCCCAGGAGCAGTTCCTGGTTTCTGATAAACAATAGGGAACTCTTTCATTTGAAGACATACTGAACATAGAAATAGGAATGTGAAATGGAAATAGGAGTGTGGGAATGAAATAATGAAGAATGTTCACTCCTTATTTCATCTCAAGAATTTCTCTTTTCTATTTCAGAAGATCCCCTTTGCCAGGTGTGGCATGAAGAGGTGCCATGCAGGAGAGAAGAGAAGAGTTCCAGAGGGCAAGCTGATTTGCTGCTACCAGTGTGATGATTGTCCAGAAGGGACGATTTCTAATCAAACAGGTAATGCACACTTTAAATGTAGATCTTCCAGGATCAAGGAAGCCATTCTGTAGATAAGAATATTTGTTATTGTTGTCATTTTTGGTAAGATTGACATGCATTCATACTTTTCATACCTAACCCTAGCCTTAACCCTAACCTTCAGTTGATGGATCTAAACAAGGGGTCTTCAAACTTGCCAGCTTTAAGACTTGTGGACTTCAACTTCCAGAATTCCTCCTCCAGTCATGTTAGCTCATGGGAGTTGAAGTCTACAAGTGTTAAACTTGCCAAGTTTGAAGATCCCTGATCTAAACTGTCCCAACCATACAGGCCACCTTTCCTGATCCTAAGCAATTTCATGCAGGATACTGTGTTTCCCCAAAAATAAGACCTGGATTTATTTTATTTTCAGCCTCAAAATAAGAACCAGGTCTTATTTGGGAGGGATGTCTTACCTGCTTACCTTAGGGTAACCGACCCGTGCCTCCCATGCCTGTCATGCTGTTGCCTGACTTCTTCTGCAGCCATTTGTGGTCACATGCCATGTAGCTCATCATGCCAGTGCCACTGCTCATGGCAGGAGTGGCAGTTGCGTGGTGCATTGTGCCATTGTGCACGTGAGTGGTGGCACCAGGGCAACGAGGCTTGTGGCATCCTACTGTGAGTGGAAGCACTGGCACAATGAGCCTTGCAGCATCCTACCATGAGCAGCAGCACATGCGTGATGTGCCACATGGCATTGGGCCACAAGCAGCCACAAGCAGCTACAGAAGACATCAGGCAGACAGGTATCAGGGCATGGGAGGCCTGGCTGTGGCAGTCCTAAGGTAAACAGGTGTGGGGCGCATGGAGCAGCTCAACCCCCCCCCAAGCCCCCCCTAGCTTGATTTTTACACCTGTGCCTCATCTTACCTCGTACAACCAGACAGTGAATGTGTCTTAACTAGGGCTTATTTTGCAGTAGGGCTTATATTAGGTGCAGGCATGAAAATCAGGCTAGGGCTTGTTTTCAGGGTAGGTCATATTTGGGGGGGGGGATTTATGAGCTCCAAATTTGCATTTTCACTCCTACTGTGATGTCCATTTGGCAAAACCAACGTCCAAACTTTTCCCGAAGAAGTGTCTTATGTGACTCAAGCTATAATTTTTATTATTCAGAGTATGCTTCTTCTGTCAGCTCTATCAATCTCTGAGAAAATAAACCTGCCAGAGAAAGAGTAGATCCATCTATCTATGTCTGTTAGATAGAGCAGAAGGGAGCAAAAAAGAAAGTCTGGATGATCAGATTTGAAGTACAGGACAGAGACATTAAGGAGATTGGACTGCCATCTGTCAGAAATGGTGTTGGGTCTCCTGCTTGGATGGGGGGTTGGACTAAATGACCTACAAGGTCCCTTCCAACTATGTTAATCTGTAAATCTGTAAAGGGATAACTGACAGGCAACATACACAAAAACAAAGCAGCAGCATTTCTGGCTAACAGATCTATCAGTCTTCTGTGGGGTCTAGTATAAAGTAGGGGAGAAAACAAGTGGCAATTTCAAACTGAAAGCCATAGAACTCATTGAAGTATCCAGTGAATTGACAACTGGGTCCTTTCATCAATCCCTTTGTTGGCTGGCCACAGCCGAAAGAGGACAATCATCTCATTCCTCAGGGAGAGAAAAATGCTCTTGGCAGATGACCCATAAATCCTTAGACAATCACTCTTGATTTCAGATGCAGCTGACTGTGAACCCTGCCCAGAAGACCAATATCCCAACAAGGACAAGGACAAATGCATTGCCAAGAAGATCCACTTCCTTGCCTATCAAGACACCCTGGGATACACTTTAACTTCTTTAGCTCTTTCTCTCTGTATGACCACATCTGCAGTCCTGGCAATTTTCTATAAACAGCATGATACCCCAATCGTCAAGGCCAACAATCGAGACCTCACCTACATCCTCCTGGTCTCCCTCCTGCTCTGCTTCCTCTGTTCCTTCCTTTTCATTGGTCTACCTGGGAAGCTCACCTGTCTCTTCCAACAATCTGCCTTTGCTGTTCTCTTTTCCCTTGCAGTTTCCTCTGTGTTGGCAAAGACTGTCATGGTGGTTCTGGCCTTCATGGCCACCAAGCCAGGGAACAAGACAAGGAAACTCTTAGGAAAACCCCTGACCAATTCCATTGTCATAGCCTGTCCCCTGATCCAAGCAGTCCTTTGTGCCACCTGGCTGGGAACCTCTCCCCCATTTCTTAACTTAGATTTCCACTCCTTGTTTGGAGAGATCATCTTGGAATGTAAGCAAGGCTCACCTGTAATGTTTTATGGTGTCCTTACTTACCTAGGACTTTTGGCTCTTGTCAGTTTCACTGTCGCCTTTCTAGCTAGGAATTTGCCCAATAGTTTTAATGAAGCCAAGTTCATTACTTTTAGCATGCTGGTCTTTTGCAGTGTTTGGATCTCCTTCCTCCCTACCTACCTAAGCACCAAAGGGAAGTCCATGGTGGCTCTGGAGATCTTCTCCATTTTGGCTTCTGGAGCTGCTCTCTTGGCTTGTATCTTTTTCCCCAAATGCTACATTATCCTACTGAGGCCTGAGCTGAATTCTAGAGGCAATATAACAAGAAACAGGACCTTCTAAATAATGCAAACATAGACAGCATTTATATTTGAGACATGTTTAGAATGTGATAAATTTTCTAAAAGATGATGACATGAAGGGTGAATTTGTCACTTTAACAATTCCTTATCAAGTGCTAGGATTGGTCACAATATACCCATTTTCAACAACTGTCATTCAGCCTTTTGCTTATCATGCCTTCAATGTTTCCTCGGTGCCCTGCTTGGAAGTAAAGCTTGGTGTTGAAGCTATGTTATTATTTCAAGGAGGACATTTTCTGATATTATTGTGATCTCCACAAATGCAAGGCGCCACTGCATTTGGGGATACACAGAAGCCTTATGAGTTAAGATCAGAGGTGGTATTCAGCAGGTTCTGAAAAGTTCTGGAGAACCGGTAGCGGAAATTTTGAGTAGTTTGGAGAACCAGTAGTGGAAATTTTGAGTAGTTTGAAATACAACCTCTGACTAGCCCCGCCCCATCTATTCTCTGCCTCCCAAGTCCCAGCTGATTGGCTGGGTCTTCTTTTGTTGCCCTGCACAGGAGAACGGAGCTGGAAAGCAGATTAGTGGAGTGGGAAGGGATGGGGATTTTACAGTATCCTTCCCCTGCCACGCCCACCAATTCACACCCACCAAGTCATGCCATGCCCACCAAGCCATGCCATGCCCACCAAGCCATGTCATACCCACCAAGCCATGGCACGCCAACCAAGCCATCCCACGTCCACCAAACCACACCCACAGAACTGGTAGTAAAAATATTTGAATCCCACCACTCATTAAGACCCATATGAAGAGCCCTTACACATACAAAGAGGATGAAACTGGCCAAGGGTGACAGTCATTCATATAAAGATTCCTTTTAGGATCCAGAAATTCCACCTGTTAATTAACAAAAGATCCCTTCTTTTGACTGCCACCTCCAGTCTTAATGTTAATTATGCAGGAAGCTAGTTGATAGGGTAAATGAATGGGGGGGAAATCCCACAAAGCTTAGTGTCAACTCATAAAATATCCCTATGGTCTTTTTAAAGTTGCCAACAGAAAGAGAGGGGGGGAGCAGTGCAGCAGTTTGCAAAACCGAAAGTGCATTCCATTGATGTTTTCAGAGATTGTAACTAGATGAATGACGTTTCTGCCATGCAAAATTCTAACTGGAGAGCATGATTGATGACTCTGGGCTATGGATGTGTCCCATTGGAGGATATGAATTACAATACACCCAGGGGTGGAGGGAAACCAGAGTCAAGGGTGACAATGAATGATGTGTCTCAGAGTTGGCTACACCCAGGCAGTGCCAGCCATGTTAACTCCCAATAAATCCTTTTGAAGTTTTGGAAGTTTGGCTCGAGACTCGTGATTTAAATGAGGGTAACTGCCAGAATCCTGACACTTAGCCACTGAATGCCCCCTCCAGCTAATTGAAGCACCTAATAATTCCCAGAGGGCGGGCTCTGTTCCTAGGAGGAGCAAAGGAAAGGTATAATGGTAAACATTTTACTACTTTAACATTTATTGCAACCTGTACTTATGCTCTCAAATAAACGATGCCTCTTTTCCAAGTGACTCGCCCTGTGTGTTCTTTGGCTGACCTGGTTTGGTTCTCAATCCAGAACTTTCTTCCAACAGGATCAAACTCTCCACACAAAACTAAATCTGTCATCCCAGGTGCAGCTCAAAAATTGGGAATCCCGCTGTTTGAGAGCTTGGCCTGCCCTCTACTGTGAGAGGGACCTTGGAGTCAGCAATGGGATCCTACCTGTTCCACTACTGGTTCGGTGATCATGCGCGCATGCATGCACACCTAATGCATGTGCACCTAACGCATGGATGCAGCTTTCCCCACAGCAGCTGAGGCCTGTAGTGCCAATCAGCTGAGAGGATGGAGAAGAGAAAAATGCAAGGGCAGGCGGGAGGGCCGATCCTGCACTTTTCTCTTCTTTCTCCTCTAAGCTGATAGTCCAAGCTTTTCATCTCACCACTGAACAGCTGTTAACACCAAGATTAACATTGGACTAGCAATCAAGAAGCAAGCAATACCTCAAACAGACTAACAATAAACAGCCCGACCAAGGAAATGCCAAGACCACTCCCATCAACATCGACAGGACAAGCCACTAGTATATAAACTGAGAGCAAACCCCACTCCCTTCTAGCGCTGATGCTGTCACCTAGTTTGGTAATGAAATGTCTGCTAGAAAACAACCATGTCCTGAGAGCACTAAGGACTCCACAGTCATCGTCGTCCCCCTCCTCCTCCTCCTCCTCCTCCGCTTCCTCATAAACCCCACTCCCTTCTAGCACTGATGAAGTTACCTAGTTGAGTAATGAAATGTCTTCAAGAAAATATCAAAGTTCAAAGAGCACCAAGGCCCCACAGCAGTGGTGGTATTCTAACGGTTTGGCCCGGTTCAACTGAACTGGTCACTCCAAGGATCATCTGTGAGCAAACCAGTTTGCTCCGACGATCAGCTGCTGGGCCCTCCCACCTGCCCCAGCTCTATTCTGACCTTTATTTCCTGGCTTTGAAGCTCAACTGCTTCACGCAGCATAGCGGATTTCCACACATCAGCTGTTGAAGACACAGGGAGAGTGCAGGATTGCAAGAGGTCAGTATTAAACCTTATGCGCATGCGCACAAAGCGCACACACCAAACCACACCCACAGAACCAGTGGTTAAAAAGTTGGATCCCACCACTGCCCCATAGTCATCATTCTCCTCCTCCTCCCCTCCCCCTCCTCCTCCTCCTCATAAACCCCACTCCCATCTAGCACTAATGATATTACCTAGTTGAGTAATAAAATGTCTGCAAGAAAACATCAAAGGTCAAAGAGCACCAAAGATCCCACAGTTGTTCTTTTCATTGTCCTCCTCCTCTTCACAAATCCACTTCCTTCTAGCACAGAATATCAACTCATAAAACATTTTGTATACACATTTTATAGTTGTCAACAGAAAGAAGGTGGGAGTTTCATAGAGCAGGCAGCAGTGTGGAATCGAAAGTACATTCCATTCATATTTTCTTCAGAGACTGATTAGATGACTGGAGCTTCTGCCGTGCAAAAATCTAATTGGAGAGCATGATTGATGACTCTTGGCTATGGATGTGTTTCATTGGATGATACACCCAGAGGGGTGGGGGGGAAGCAGGGTCAAGGGTGACAGTGAATTACGTATCTCAGAGTCAGCTATGCCCAGGCTAATGCCGGCATGTTAACTTCTAATAAATCCTTTGTAGTTTTGTGAGTGTGGCTCATGATTTAATTGGAATAACTGCCCAAATCCTGACATGGATGATGTCACCAAGTATGGTAATGAAATGTCTGCAGGAAAACAACCAAGCTCAGTGTTGTGAATCAATAAAAGTGAATAACCTAAATGCAAATTAGGGGTTGAAAACCTGCACACTCGATTGGTCCTTATACAACAACCTGGGATTGGGCCAGAACTAGTCCCTGATTGGCCACTTTTGGGACTATTCTTATTGGTTAGTAGTTTGAACTTGTTGCACATTTTCATTGGTTAATAAGGCAGCAGCTAACCCTATAAAAGGGTTACTGCTGCCCATAGCATTGCTCTGTTATGTTCTATTACTTTATTAAAGAGTTGAAGTCACTGGTCAGATGTCTGGTCTCCGTTATTCTCCATACTTAACACTGGCGACGAGGGTGGGATACGGAGACCGAAGAGCTGACTAACCTACAGAGCAACTAACAGAGCACGTGGTTGAACACGCACCATCAACGGCAACATGGCCAGCGGTGCCGTACCACCCGCTCCATTCAACCCAGAAACCGAAGACTGGGAGGCATACATGGATCGGTTCCAGATGTTTCTGGAGACCAACAATTTGAAAGATGCGACAACCGGAAAAAAAAGAGCTATCTTTCTAACTCATTGTGGGCCAACCGTGTTTAAAATGGCAAAGTCGCTTGACAAGCCAGCAGAGGTAAAAGAAATGGACTGGGACGTCATCGAGCCGTTACTACGGGCTCACTACGCGCCCACCGTGCCAACCCTAGTAAGAAGACACGAATATTACCAGAGGGACCAACGGAAGGGCGAAAGCCTTGCCAATTACATCGCGGACCTCCGGAACCTAGGAGGCCTCTGCGGGTTCGCAGACTTAGAAGAAGCCCTCCGGGACCGCCTGGTTCTGGGCCTAGAAGACGGCGCAATCCAGAGCAAAATTATGGCTAAGGGGGACATCAGCCTCACCGATGCCCTTAAAGAAGCCTCGGCAGCAGAGGCGACCAAGAAGTCGGCAGCCCAAATGCGCCGCACCAACGCACCGCTACGTAAACTCGCCACTGATACCTCGCCTCGCTCGGAGAGACACCTGGTGTCAACTCATCACGAAGACCTAGAATCCCCGTCCGACAGCGATGAGGAAGAGGTCAACCGATTTCGAACGGAGAGAGACCAGTCCACACAACACTCATTGCGACCGTGTGCCGGCTGTGGAGCCAATCACCCACGATCCGGCTGCAAATTCCTCGACGCACTCTGCCGCCATTGCGGGAGACGAGGTCACATCGCAAAGGTTTGCAGAAGCAAACAGAACTCCAAACCCCAACAGGCCGAATACCAGTCTTCAGGATTCTTCGGCACACACCGAGAAAAATTGAACCACTCCTACAGAAACAAACCGTCCACCACTTCCACCAGGCGTGAAGAAACCCGGCAGGAAGAGACCCACCAAACAATCACCATAGGCCACGCTACATCCCTTGATGCCGGGAAAATCCGAGTAAAGGTCGCCATCGAAAACAAACCTTGCGTGATGGAGGTAGACTCGGGATCTTCCCTCTCGATGGTATCGTGGAAAATGCTCCAACAGCTCATTCCCACGATCCGCCGCCAAGACCTTAACCCTCAAAGGGTTATACTCAAAGACTATCAGGGTAACAGAATCCCCGTTGTCGGGTCCCGCAAATTCCAGGTCTCATTCAAAGACCGCACCATCGCACTACCACTAACGGTCGTGGATCGAGACAGGCCTAGTCTTCTAGGCCTTCAATGGTTCAGGCCGCTCGGGATCACTGTAGCCGGAGTCCACAAGGCCGAGAGCGTTGATTGGGAGGAAGCGCTCGTGCAAGAATTCCAAGACGTTTGCCGAACGGACTAGGCAAGTATAAGGGGACCCCAATCTCGTTTAATTTGAACCCTGAGATAGCACCCATCCGCCTTAAGCTGTGTCGGGTGCCGTTCGCCTTGAAGCCTAAAATCGACGAACAACTCGATAAACTAATAGTGCAGGGCGTACTGGAACCCACCGACCACGCCCGTTGGGAAACCCCGATAGTGACGCCTATCAAGCCTGATGGGTCCCTAAGAATTTGCAGAGACTACCGGGCCACATTAAACCACGCACTGCAGCAAAGTGCTTATCTAGTACCGGTAGTGCAACATTTACTCCATTCCCTGGGCGGCGGGAAAGTTTTCGCCAAACTAGATCTAGCCCAGGCGTATCAACAATTGCCTGTAGACCCAACCACAGCCGAGGCACAAACGATCGTAACACATAGGGGCGCATTTAAATGCAACCGGCCCCAATTCGGGGTAAGCGTCGCCCCTGGAATCTTCCAGAGTTTAATGGAAAGGTTGTTACAAGGGATAAAAGGCGTTGTTCCCTATTTCGACGATGTACTCATCGCCGCACCTAACAAAGACATCCTAGAAAAACGACTCAGAGAGGTTTTACGAAGATTCCAAAATGCAGGCCTCAGAGTAAAAAAAGATAAATGCCAGTTATGTACCAAAAAAGTAGAATTTTTGGGATGTCTCCTGGACAGCCAAGGAATTCATCCCACCGAAGACAAATTACGAGCAATTAAAAGGCACCCACTCCAAGGAACAAGGCAGACCTACAGGCGTTCCTTGGACTTATCAATTTCTATAATGTGTTTTTACCCCACAAAGCAACAGTAGCTGAACCATTGCATAGACTATTAGACAAAAAGCAACGTGGGTTTGGGGGCAACGGGAACAACATGCTTTCCAACAAATAAAGAAATTGCTAACTTCTGATTCAGTACTCATGCAGTACAACGAGACTTTGCCGCTCACTATCACGTGTGATGCATCACCTTTTGGGGTTGGGGCAATCCTGGCCCACGTGTTACCAAACGGAGCGGAGGCCCCCATCGCGTTTTTTCACGAACCTTAGCTAAAGCTGAACGGAATTATAGTCAGCTGGACAAAGAAGCTTTAGCTATTGTTGCTGCAGTTAAAAGATTTCATGAATATGTTTATGGCCGTGCGTTTACAATAATCACTGATCATAAACCGCTTCTGGGGATCATTGCGGGTAATAAACCAACCCCGTATATATTGTCCCCCAGAATGACCCGTTGGTCTGAATTCCTGGCGGCCTACAACTACACCTTGCAACACCGCCCGGGGAAATCGATTCTCCACGCCGATGCATTGAGCAGAACACCGCTTCCAGACGCTGTTGTGGATCCAGCCCCAACCCTCTCAACACTACAGATCGAAGCTCTACATGCACCACCCTTGATGGCTAGAGACATTGCTTTTGAAATGAAATGTGACCCAGTTCTGCAACACATACTACGCTGGGTTGAACGGGGGTGGCCGACGGACCAAATAGCACCTGAATGGGCGCCCTTCAAAGCCTGCCAAACCGAGCTCTTTTCCCAAAAAGGCTGTATCTTGTGGGGCGATCGAGTTGTAATCCCTGGCAAATTGCACCAGACTGTTTTGACGGTATTGCATGAGGGACATCCAGGTATTGTGCGGATGAAATCACTCGCACACAGCTATGCTTGGTGGCCGGGAATCGACAAAAGAATCGAGGCCTGGGTCGCTACGTGCCAACGTCAGCAACGCCCCACCTAAAGGACGTCAGCAACGCCCCACCTAAAGCAAGCCCAACCGAATGGGAAACGCCGAGGGGACCGTGGTCCCGCATTCATATTGACTTTGCGGGGCCTACCAAAGGTCACACTTTCCTGATTACTGTCGACGCCTATTCTAACTGGCTCGAGATTCATCGAATGCACACAACTACAACAAACTCAGTTATTAATAAATTAAACAGACTATTTGCCCCACACAGGTTTCCGGACGTGTTGGTCTCGGACAACGGCCCACAGTTCACTGCATTGCCCTTTGAACAATATCTTGCTGATCGGGGCATACGCCATGCGCTAACCTCGCCCGCGCACCCTGCGGCGAATGGACGTGCAGAACGCATGGTACAATTTGTAAAAAGACCCTTCACAAAATGGAATTTGGCAACATCGACGAGAAAATCAATCGAATTCTCTTGTTGCAGCACATCACGCCCACAGCGTGACCAACAAAACGCCCGCTGAACTTCTTATGGGGCGGAAAATACGATCGCACCTTGACCGGCTCCAACCCGCTTTCGCACCGGAAAAACCTTTCGGCTCCAGCAGCAAATGCCGGGAATTTAAGGTAGGCGATTTAATCTTTGCCAAAAACTTTTCCGACGACCCGTTATGGATACCCGCAACCGTTACCCACCTCACTGGGCCTAGATCTTACCGCCTGCTCACAGACGATGGGAGGGTGTGGAAACGCCACATAGACCAGCTCCGATCGAGATTACCACCCAGCGGCCATGACTCCCCCGGTTCACCAACTCAAGGGGGAGGAAGTATCGAGGGAATTGACTTTGATACAACTGATAGCAGGTCAACGGGAGCCCTACAGCCCAGCGAAGCACCGGAACGTGAAGTGGGGAGGGAGTTGACATTTTCAGGGAACCTTAATACGGGGGAAAACGAACTGCAAAACCCCGAAGAAACACGGAGTAGCAGAGACAACCACAGTGAATGCAGCACGGAATCGCCGTGCAGCGAAATAGAATTTAACAAAGGTCATCCAAACTCTCCACCGGAACCGGACATTGGACAAAACCCGGTGGAGCCTCAGAAATCATCCAGGCAGATCAAACGGCCTGCCTATCTTGAGGATTTTATTACAGCTCCCCTCAAACGGAACCCAAGGGGGAGGGGTGTTGTGAATCAATAAAAGTGAATAACCTAAATGCAAATTAGGGGTTGAAAACCTGCACACTCGATTGGTCCTTATACAACAACCTGGGATTGGGCCAGAACTAGTCCCTGATTGGCCACTTTTGGGACTATTCTTATTGGTTAGTAGTTTGAACTTGTTGCACATTTTCATTGGTTAATAAGGCAGCAGCTAACCCTATAAAAGGGTTACTGCTGCCCATAGCGTTGCTCTGTTATGTTCTATTACTTTATTAAAGAGTTGAAGTCACTGGTCAGATGTCTGGTCTCCGTTATTCTCCATACTTAACACTCAGAGAGTCCCAAGCACCCCCTCAGTTTCATGTTAAGTCAAATATCCAACTTCACCTTCATTCTCAAGTCCATCTCTGTGGATTACAAGAAGAGACACAAATATGTTTTCCCCTTTCTGCTGTGCAAACCTATCTAGTAGTAAGTGGGTAGGACAATTGCTTTTCTTTGCAATTATCAGTGGAACCATAATTTTTAATGCATCCCCTGTGGATTTCTACTCACAAAAATCTTCCAAGAGAATGCCTGCTTTAAAAAATATGCCTGGAGTTCCCCAGCTGGGGAGTGGGGGAGGATGTGTCAATTCTCTTTGTCTTGCAAAGAGCTCATTCCTGGCTTTGATGAGAATTAATGAGCTTTAGCTTTGTCTTCCATCACAGTTTCTCTTCCAAACACTTATAAAGGGAAAAATGGTTGATATAAATTTGCCACAAAGCCGTCCAGGTGGAACGATCTTGTCTCTCTGGTACTAAAGTTCTGATGAGATGAGATTTCTGGTGCTACCTGCAATTTATTTTCTGCACAAACCTCAATTTCTGATCTAGGAGGGAAGGTGAGAAGAATGCCCCTTTTGCTGCTGCTGTTGCTTTTTTGGCTCCTGCCTTCAACTTCTGCAAAGAGGGTGCCAACTATATGTGCGTTGACAAGGTCTCTGCAGATTCTGGAGGACTATTACAGACCTGGTGATCTCAGTATTGGTGGGAATTTGCCCCTGGCAACCACTGTTTTTTCCCCCAACATCCTACGGTTTCATGAAGACCCATTCCAACGTCTTTTGCGAACTATGTAAGTTTCACCTGGAGGGGGAAAATGAAGATAAATCCTTGCTTTCTTTTGGATTCAAGGACTCTTTTAGAAAGACTGGTCCTTGTGAGGTTTGCATTATCTTAGTGCAGTGGTTCTCATTCTTTTCTTTACCACGGACCCCTTTAAATGCATTTTGTATTCGGTGGCACTTGCCGCCAACGAGATTTGCAAAAAATGTTTCCCAATAATTCGGTAAGCTGTTGGAAATGTGGCTATGAGCAGGGAACCTACTATCATATGTGGTGGACCTGCCCAAAAGCAACAAAATATTGGTGGAAAATTAGAAATTGGCTAGAAGAAATTACAAAAGTTAAAATTGAATTAAAACCAGAAATATTTTTATTAGGAATTTTAAAACAAAAAACTTGTAAAATATTATTATATATTATACTCCACATATTAACAGCAGCAAGGCTTGCCTTTGCCCAAAATTGGAAATGTGAAACTATTCCCCCCGACTTTATGGTTATAAAGAAAACTTTGGAATGAGCAGAAATGGACAGGTTGTCAATGGAACTTAAAAACAAAACAGAGTCAGAGTACTATGAGACCTGGAACTTATGATACAGTTGGCTCAAAGGTAGACATGAAAGGAACAAAATAAAGTCAAATAAAAAGGTATGACAGAAATAAGTAACATCACATGCAATTATGTTTGTAACATATAACTAGATGAAACTTTGTGTTATATATTAATGTAATCAGTGTGAATGATTATTCTACATAATCTGAGAGATGTCAGATTGAGTGAACACTTTCGTGCTCACGTTGCGGTAAGCAGAATGTTTGGTTTTATTGTATTTGTATAAATTTGTTTAATAAAGTATTTTTCTTTAAAAAAAAATTCATTTTGTGGCCATGGGCCCCCAAGATTTACCTCAGGATTTAAATTAAATTTTGTCAAGCCTTCGCAGACCTCCTGTAACGGCATCACAGCTGCTTCGGGGACTGCGGACTACAGGTTGAAAACCACCGTCCTAGTGTAAATCTTTGTGCCTTTTTCAATTAAAAAGAAAACCTAGCTCATAGAAAAGATTAGAATTCTTAATCTTCCCAAATTCTTCCTTGATGAAAGTAAAGAAAGTGATGAAGCATAAAAAGTGAGGAGGGACAACATATTAGAAATTGTGTTGGCCTCCTTAAGATGTTGACTTACAGGGTGAAAACTCAAAGAGAAACTCAATCTTTTTCCAATGCGGGGAACTGTAGAAACACCACAACTCAATCAATCAATTAATTAGAATAGAACTGGAAGGGACCTTGGAAGTCTTCTAGTCCAATATCCTGTTCAAGCAGGAGACCCTATGCAATTTGAGACAACTTCCAGGGATGAAGCACCCACAACTTCTGGTGGCAAGCAGTTCCACTGGTCAATTGTTTTCACCGTTAGGAAGTTTCTCCATAATTTCAGGTTGCTTCTCTCCTTGATTAGTTTCCATCCATTGTTCCTTGTCCTGCCTTCTGGGGCTTTGGAAAATAATATGACACCCCCCCCCCCTCTTCTTTTTGGCAGTCCCTCAAATACTAGAATATTCCTATTGTGTCACCCCTGGTCCTTCTCTTCACTGGACTTCACTGGACAATGCCCAGGTCCTGCAATTGTTTCCATCCATTGTTTCTTGTCCTGCCCTCTGGTGTTTTGGAAAATAAGTTGACCCCCTTTTCTTGTGGTCATTCCTCAAATATTAGAATACTAGTAATGGAATATTACATGATTTGGGACACATGGCACAAGTGGTTAGAGAATAGATGTAAAGACTATATATAAAAGTTACTGAAGAGTGACAGGTGGCCCAGTACAGGGGAGGTGGGGACCCCCTCCTCTGAATGCTGTGTTCAATGGAAATGCCAATAAAGTGGCAGAATTTTTTAGGACAAGTCATAAACCATTTTGACTTATAGGGTCATTGTTACCCCTACTGGCCTGAGCGTTTATTAATCCATTTGTTTAGAGATGGCCTAGATTATAAACTAGGTCAGGCTTATTTGTACAGGGGTTTACCCAGGACACTTCAAGAATGGTACCATACTGCCATAAAATTGGATAATGGATTACGCAGATTATGTTCTAAACCAGAAGCCACATCGGGGATATGTAAAATGGGGCTACAAGGACAAAAACCCGGAATACGAGGTGTATCTCCAATTCAGAATCAAGGTACCAGAGGAGCGTTTAAGTGTTTCCAATGCAACTTACCTGGACATCGAGCTTCAGACTGCCCTATACCACCTTTAGCAATAC
>NC_142009.1:337105272-337248394 GCF_049901735.1 Notechis scutatus | reverse complement strand
TAAATTTTCTGACAGTGAGAACAATCAACCAATGGAACAGAAGTTGCCTTTGGAAGTTGTGGGAGCTTCAATCACTGGAGGCTTTCAAGTAGAGACTGGATTACTATCTGTCAGAAATGGTGTAGGGTCTCCTGCTTGGGTGGGTGGGGGGTGGATTAGATGATCTACAAGATCCCTTCCAACTCTGTTAATCCATACCTGTCCCTCAGCCTCAGGATTCATTGGCTTTTTTGGCAGCTGCCACACACTACAGGCTTG
The DNA here is from genome assembly GCF_049901735.1 of Notechis scutatus. Lineage (NCBI taxonomy): Eukaryota > Metazoa > Chordata > Lepidosauria > Squamata > Elapidae > Notechis > Notechis scutatus. The sequence goes on along the minus strand of NC_142009.1, from coordinate 337,248,136 downwards.
TACATAAGTAGCTCTGTTATTCTATTATTGTGCTTTACACCATACTAGTGAGACCACACCTGGAATACTTCATCTAGTTCTGATAAAAAAAAAAGATGCTGAAACACTAGAAAGTGTGCAGAGAAGAGGAGGAAAGATGGCGAGTTTGGACAGTCAAAATTTCTGCTACCGGTCCACCAGAACAGGCCTGAACCAGCTGAATACCACCTCTGGTTTGGAGGCTAAATCATATGACAAACAATTGAGAGATGTCTAGACTAGTAAAGATAAGATTAAGGGGGTGGGTCATGATAACTGTCTTCTAGTACTTGTGGGGCTTTCAGAAAGAAGAAGGGGATTGATTTATTGTCAAAGTCACTAGAAGGCAGGACAGGAAGCAATGGGTGGAACCTCATTTAAGAGAGATCCAACCTAGAAGTAAGGATAAATTTCTGAACACCGAGAACAATTAATCAATGGAACAGCTTCCCTCATGGAGTTGTGGATGACCAATCCCTGATTTAACAGATTAACAGAGTTGGAAGGGACCTTGTAGGTCATCTAGTCCAACCTCCTGCTCAAGCAGGAGACCCTACACTATTTCTGACAAATGGCAGTCCAGTCTCTTCTTGAAAACTTCCAGTGATGAAGCTCCCACAACTTCCATAGACAAGTTCTTCCATGGGTTGATTGCTCTCATAATCAGAAAGTTCCTCCTTATTTCCAGGTTGAATCTCTCCTTGTTCAGTTTCCATCCATTATTCCTTGTCTGGCCTTCAGGTGCTTTAAAAAAATAGATTGACCCCCTCCTCCTCTCTGTGGCAGCCCCTCAAATATTGGAAGACCGCTATCATGTCTCCCCTGATCCTTCTCTTTCCTAGACTAGCCAGGCTGAGTTCCTGCAACCATTCTTCATATGTTTTAGTCTCCAGTCCCTCATCATCCTGGATTGCTCTTCTCTGCACTTTTTCTAGAGTCTCAACATATTTTTTACAGTGTGGTGATCAAAACTAGATGCAGGACTCTAGGTGTGGTCTTACTAAGGCTTTGTAGAACGGTATTAGTACCTCCCTTGATCTTGATTGTATCCATCTGTTAATGTGGCTAAGGACTGCATTGGCTTTTTTGGCTCCCGTCGCACACACTGCTGGCTCATATTTAGCTGGTTGTCCACTAAGACTCCAAGCTCCCTCTCACAGTTACTGCTATTGAGCCTGGTTTCAACCAGTCTATATGTGTCCTTTTGGTTTTTCTTGCCTAAGTGTAGGACTTTCCTCTTCTCTACCTTGCATTTCATTTTATTAGATATGGCCCAGTGTTCTAGTCTGTCAAGATCCATCTGGATCCTGAGCCTATCTTCTTGGGTGTTAGCTATTCCTGCCAGCTTAGTATCATCTGCAAATTTGGTAAGTTCCCCTTCTAGTCCCTCATTTAAGTTGTTTATTAAAACACTGGAGGTTTTCAAAAATAGACCAGACAGAAATTTGACTGGGATGGTATGAGGCTCCTGCCTTGAGCAGAGGGCTGGACTAGATGGTCTTTTCCAGCCCCATGATTCAATGGAAAATTACCTTATTTCACATCAAGGTGGAACTTACAAAGTTAGTACAGAAAGCATGACTGGGTCTTTTTGAAAGTATGGAACTTTGGGTAACAGCATAGTTCTCAGAGGCAAACTCCCACCAATAATGAGATCACCAGGCTTATAGTAGCTGTTCGGTGATTTTAAATAATTCCTTAACACACATACGGTTTGCAGCCTCTTCGCAGTAGGTGGAGGCAGGAGCCAGAAGAGAAGGAGCAGGAACAGGTGAGGCAGCCCAGTCATTCTTTTTACCTTCCTTCCTAGATCAGAAATCAAGATTTGTGCAGGAGCTGAATTGCAGGCAGTGCTTAAAATCTCATCAAAGCTTTAGCACAATAGACACCACTCATGCTATCTGGATGTCTCCAAGGACAAATTTATATCAACAGTGTTTTTCTTTCCAAAGGCAGGACAAGAAGCAATGGATGGAAAGTAATCAAGGGGAGAAGCAGCCTGGAATTAAGAAGAAACTTCCCAATAGTGAAGACAACTAACCAGTGGAAGAGTTAGCCACTAACCAGTGGCTAGTTGAAGACAACTAACCAGTGGAAGTTGTGGGTGCTTCATCACTGGAGATTTTTAAGAAGAGACTGGAAAGTCAGTTGTCTGAAATAGTATAGCAATAGCAACAGCACTTAGACACTGCTTCACAGTGCTTTATATCCCTCTTCAAGTGGTTTACAGAGCATATTGCTCTCAACAATCTCGTCCTCATTTTTACTGAGCTCAGAAAGATGGAAGGCTGAGTCAACTTTGAGCCTGTGAGGATCAAACTCCTGACAGTTGGCAGAATTAGCCTGCAATACTGCAATACTAAACACTGTGCCAACACAGCTCCTGGTGTCTATAGGATCTCCTGCTTTAGCAGGGGTTGGATTAGAAGATCTCCAAGGTTCTGTCCAGCTCTATACTGATGGATTCTTACCTGTCCTTGGGCTAACCCAGGAGTTAACTCTGTGCAAGACCAGCTTATGGTGATATGTCCTCCCCCTACACAGAGAACCGAGAGATATTTTTAAAAGCAGATTTTTATCTTGGAAGAATGCTGTGTCTAGAAATCCACAGGGGATAGTTTAAGAATTAATTCTTCTGGTAATTGCAAGGAACAGGCATTTTCCTACCCACTTAACAATAGCTTCTCTTCATACAGCAGAATGGAAAACATGTTTGTGTCTCTTGTTGCAATGCACAGAGCAGATGGATTTGAGAGTCACGGTGAAGTTGTGTATTTGACCTACATGAAACTGAGTCCCTGCAGACAAGATGGATTTTGGCCTATGCCATAGTTTGCTCAGATAGTGTAAGTGTTAGCGGGGGTGGTGGCACATGATAATCTGCTGTACCCTGAGCAATCATGCCTATGATTGGAATGGAATAACTAGTTTATTTATACCTACACCCACAGAGGATGAGATTAGAAACTGCGGCAAGAAGAATGAGAACATATTGTTATGTGGTTCTTTCCTTTATCTGAAACTGGTTCCATTCAGTGTTGGTTGGAGGGGAGAAATTGAGCCCAATTCCCTCACCCCCGATTTTCAGGGTGCATCAATGGCAATTGACACTTTCTCAACCGTGGTGGGATTCAATTTTTTTTATTACCGGTTCTGTGGGCATGGCTTGGTGGGCGTGGTGTGACTTGGTAGGCATGGCTTGGTGGGTGTGACAGGGGAAGGTTACTGCAAAATCCCCATTCCTCCCCACCCCACTAACCTGCTTTCCAGCTCCATTCTCCTGCGCAGGGCAACAAAAGAAGACCCAGCTGATCAACTGGGACTCGGGAGGCAGAGAATAGATGAGGGAGGGGCCAGTCAGAGGTGGTATTTTCTAGTTCTCCAAACTACTCAGAATTTCCACTACCCGTTCTCCAGAACTGGTCAGAACCTGCTGAATACCACCTCTGTTTCTCAATTAAAGATCTGGTATCATCTGTTTGTTGACGATATTCCATTGTGCAACCATTGACTGACAAACCATGCTGTCCCAGTTTTGCCCTAGTGCATAAAGGCTGTTGGATGGGGAGGAACATTCTCAGTTTGAATCTTTTTTTTTAACCATAATTGTTTTATTTTATTCAGAAAAATTAAATACAAAATCCAAAGGAGAGGAATTTGACAAGATAAAAATATTTTAAAAGATGTGAGATAAAAGGACAAAAAATATGAAACCTCATATTATTCCCCCTAGTTGAGCACTGACAAATATATTGCAACAATAATAGCTTTCCCTCTTTTAGATCTATGTCTATTTTGTTGGACTTCATTGTTGGAGTGTACAACTACAGTAGTATTCAGCCATAGATGGCATGTTTACAAGTTTAGATCTATGGTATATTCTCTATGCTCTTCTGAATTTCCTGTTTCCTGTTACAGTTAAACAGTTAAGCAGTAACTGCATGGTGACTGTAATCTTTGTTTGGTCTAAGCTATATATAAACAAAATTTCTAATGTTAATGGAGACCAGACATCTGACAAGTGACTTCAACTCTTTAATAACAGTAGATAGAACAGAACAGAGCAAGGCTATGGGCAGCAGTAACCCTTTTATAGGGCTGGCTGCTACCTTATTAACCAATAATATGTGCAACAAGTTCAACTAATACCCAATAAGAAGTGTCCTAAAATTGGCCAATCAGGGACTTGTTATGGACCAATCCTTGTTCGTTGTTTTAAGGACCAATCAGGTGTGCAGGCTTTCAAAACCTGCTTTGCATTTGGGCTAGTTACTTTTTATTGATTCACAACAGCCCTCCCCTGGGGTTCCGTTTGAGGAGCTGTAACAAAATCCTCAAGATAGACAGGCCGTTTGGTCTGTCTGGATGATTTCCGTGGTTCCACGGGTTAGGCCTAAAGTCCGGTTCTGGTGGAGCGTTTGGATGATCTCTGTTAAGCTCCGTTTCGCTGCGGAATTTCCGTGTTGCTTTCATTGTGGTTGTCCCCACCAATCAGTGTTTCTTCGGGTTTCGCAGTTCGGTTTCCCCGTGTTCACGTCCCATGGGAAAGTCAACTCCCTCCCTGCTTCAATTCCCGGTACTTCGCTGGGTCGTAGGGTTTCCGTTGGCCTGCTATCTGTCATATCGAAGTCAATTTCCTCGATATTTCCTCCCCCTCAGTTGGTGAACCCGGGGAGCCATGGGCGCTGGGTGGTAATCTCGAACGGAGTTGGTCTATGTGGCGTTCCACACCCTCCCATCGTCTGTTAGCAGGCGGTAAGATCTAGGCCCTGTGAGGTGGGTGACGGTTGCAGGTATCCACAAAGGGTCGCCGGAGAAGTTTCTGGCAAAGATTAAATCGCCTACCTTAAATTCCCGGCATTTGCTGCTGGAGCCGAAGGCTTTTCAGGTGCGTATGCGGGGTGGAGCCGGTCAAGGTGCGATCGTAGTTTCCCCCCATGAGAAGTTCGGCGGGCGTTTTGTTGGTAACGCTGTGGGCGTGATGTGCTGCAACAATAAAATTCGATTGATTTTTTCATCGATGTTTCGAATTCCATTTGTGGAGGGTCTTTTTTACAAACTGTACCATGCGCTCTGCACATCCGTTCGCCGCAGGGTGTGCGGGCGAGATTAGCGCATGGCGGATGCCCCGGTCAGCAAGATATTGTTCAAATGGTAATGCTGTGAACTGTGGGCTGTTATCCGAGACCAGAAGCGTCCGGAAAACCATGTGTGGCAAATAGCCTGTTTAATTTGTTGATAACTGAGTCCGTTGTAGTTGTGTTCATTCGATGGATCTCGAGCCAATTTGAATAGGCGTCGACAGTAATAAGGAAAGTGTGCCCCTTTGTAGGCCCCCAAAGTCAATATGAATACGGGACCATGGTCCCCTCGGAGTTCCCATTCGGTTGGGCTTGCTTTAGGTGGGGCGTTGCTGACGTCCTGGCAGCGTTGACAAGTAGCGACCCAGGCCTCGATTCTTTGTCGATTCCCGGCCACCAGGCGTAGCTCCGTGCGAGTGCTTTCATCCGCCACGATGCCGGATGTCCGTCGTGCAATACCGCTAAAACAGTTCGTTGTAGTTTGTCCGGGATTACGACTCTATCGCCCCACAAGATGCAGCCCTTTTGGGAAAACAGTTCGGTTTGGCAGGCTTTGAAAGGCGCCCATTCAGGTGATAGTTGTTCTGTTGGCCAACCACGTTCAACCCAGCGTAGGATGTGTTGCAGGACCGGATCTCGTTTTTGTTTCGAGGGCAATGTCTCTCGCCGTCAGTGGTGGCGCATGTAGAGCCTCAATTTGCAGCGTTGTGATGGTTGGGGCTGGATCTTCAACCGATTCTGGGAGCGGCGTTCTGCTCAATGCATCAGCGTGGAGAATTGATTTCCCGGGCGGTGTTGCAAGGTGTGGTTATGCGCTGCCAAGAATTCAGACCAGCGGGTCATTCTGGGGGACAATATATACGGGGTTGGTTTATTACCGCAATAATCCCCAGTAGTGGTTTATGATCAGTAATTATTGTAAACGCATGCCCATACACATATTCATGAAATCGTTTAACTGCAGCCACAATAGCTAAAGCTTCTTTATCAAGCTGACTATAATTTCTTTCAGCTTTAGCTAAAGTTAGCGAAAAAAAGCGACGGGAGCTTCTGCTCCATTCGTGTATCGTGGGCCAGGATTGCTCCAACCCCAAAAGGTGAGGCGTCACAAGTAATAGTTAACGGCAGAGTCTCGTTGTACTGCATAAGTACAGAATCAGAAGTTAGCAATTTTTTACTTGTTGGAAAGCGTATTGTTCACGTTGTCCCCAAACCCACGTTGCTTTTTGTCTAAGAGTCTATGTAATGGTTCAGCTACCGTTGCTTTATTGGGTAAAAAGACGTTATAAAAATTGATAAGTCCAAGGAACGCCTGTAAATCTGCCTTGTTCCTTGGAGTGGGGCCTTCTTAATTGCCTTTAATTTGTCCTCAGTGGGATGGATTCCTTGACTGTCCAGGAGGTATCCCAAAAACTCCACCCTTTCGGTACATAACTGGCATTTATTTTTTTTAACTTTGAGGCCTGCGTCTTGGAACCTTTGTAAGACCACTCGGAGTCGTTTTTCTAGAATGTCTCTGTTAGGGCGGCGATGAGTACATCGTCGAAATACGGTACGACCCCTCTTATTCCTTGTAACAGCCTTTCCATTAAGCTCTGAAAGATTCCTGGAGCGACGCTCACCCGAACTGGAGCGGTTGCATTTAAATGCGCCCCTATGCGTGATGATAGTTTGCGCCTCCGCGGTGGCCGGATCTACAGGCAATTGTTGATACGCCTGCGCTAGGTCTAGTTAGCGAAAACTTTCCCGCCGCCCAGGGAATGGAGCAGGTTTTGCACTACCGGCACTGGATATGCACTTTGCTGAAGTGTGTGGTTTAGGGTGGCCCGGTAGTCTCCGCAAATTCTCAGTGACCCATCAGGCTTGATAGGCGTCACTATTGGGGTTTCCACCGGGCGTGGTCGGTGGGTTCCAGCACGCCCTGTGCTATTAGCTTATCGAGTTGTTCGTCGATTTTAGGTTTCAGGCGACGGCACCCGGCCTGCGCTTAAGGCGGATGGGTGCTACCTCAGGTTCAAGTTAAATGAGATCGGGGTCCCTTGTACTTGCCTAGTCCGTTCGCGAAAACATCTTGGAATTCTTGCACGAGGCTTCCTCCCAATCGTTGCTCTCGGCACGGTGGACTCTGGCTACAGTGATTCCGAGCGGTCTGAACCATTGCAGGCCTAAAAGACTAGGCCGGTCACGGTCCACGACAGTCAGTGGCAGTGCAACGGTGCGGTCCTTGAAAGAGACCTGGAATCGGCGGGACCCGACAATGGGAATTCGGTTACCCTGATAATCTTTGAGTATAACCCTTTGAGGGTTGAGGTCTTGGCGGCGAATCGTCAGAGCGAGCTGTTGGAGCGTCTTCCAGGACACCATCGAGAGGGATGATCCTGAGTCCACCTCCATCACACAAGGTTTGTTTTCGATAGTGACCTTCACTCTGATTTTCCCGGCATCTAGGGATGTAGCGTGGCCTATGGTAATTGTCTGGTGGGTCTCTTCCGCCTGGTTTCTTCCCGCCTGGTGGAAGTGGTGGACGGTTTGTTTCTGTAGGAGTGGCTTCCCCATTGGTGATTCAGTTTGTCTCGGGGTGTGCCGAAGAATCCTGAAGACTGGCATTCGGCCTGTCGGGGTTTGGAGTTGGAGTTTTGTTTGCTTCTGCAAACCTTTGCGATGTGACTCTCTTTTCCATAAGCGCGGCAGAGTGTGTCGAGGAATTTGCAGCTGGATCGTGGGTGATTCGCTCCACATCCTGCACAAGGTCGAAATGGCGTTGTGTGGACTGGTCTCGTTCCGTTCGGAGTCGGTTGACCTCTTCCTCATCGCTTTCTGGCCGGGGATTCTAGGTCTTCGTGGTGAGTTGATACCGGGTGTTTCTCTGAGCGGCGAGGTATCGTTGGCGAGTTGACGTAGCGGTGCGCTGGTGCGGCGCATTCGGGCTGCCGACTTTTTGGTTGCCTCCGCTGCAGTGGCTTCTTTAAGGGCATCGGTGAGGCTGATGTCCCCCTTAGCCATGATTTTACTCTGGATCGTGCAGTCTTCTAGGCCCAGAACTAGGCGGTCTCGGAGGGCTTCTTCTAAGTTAGAGAATCGCAGAGGCCTCCAAGGTTGCGGAGGTCTGCGACGTGGTTGGCAAGGCTTTCGCCTTTCCGCTGGTCCCTCTGGTAATATTCGTGTCTTCTGACTAAGGTTGGCACGGTGGGCGCATAGTGGGCCCGTAGCAAAGGCTCGAGGACATCCCAGTCCATCGCTTTTACTTCGGCTGGCTTGGCAAGTGATTTTGCCATTTTAAACACGGTAGGCCCGCAGTGGGTTAGAAATATAGCTCTTATTTTGCTGGTTGTTGCATCTTTCAAATTGTTGGTCTCCAGAAACATCTGGAACCTATCCATGTATGACTCCCAGTCTTCGGTTTCTGGGTCGAATGGAGCGGGTGGTATACGGCACCGCTGGCCATGTTGCCGTTGATAGTGCGTGTTCGACCACGTGCTCTGTTGGTTGCTCTGTAGATCAGTCAGCTCTTCGGTCTCCGCATCCCACCCTCGTCGCCAGTGTTAAGTTTGGCGAATAATGGAGACCAGACATCTGACAAGTGACTTCAACTCTTTAATAACAGTAGATAGAACAGAACAGAGCAAGGCTATGGGCAGCAGTAACCCTTTTATAGGGTTGGCTGCTACCTTATTAACCAATAATATGTGCAACAAGTTCAACTAATACCCAATAAGAAGTGTCCTAAAATTGGCCAATCAGGGACTTGTTATGGACCAATCCTTGTTCGTTGTTTAAGGACCAATCAGGTGTGCAGGCTTTCAAAACCTGCTTTTCATTTGGGCTAGTTACTTTTTATTGATTCACAACATCTAACATATTTAAACATATTTAAACTCAATACAAATCTGAGGCTACATAATAAAAATATTAACTGTTCAAATTGCCAGTGCAAGACTATCTTTCTTTCTCTTTCTCTTAAACGCAACAAACTTTGAAAGTGTATTTAAATTAACTAGGAGGGGGCCAGAAATCCCATTCATCAAGGGAAAACAAAACAAAAAGTTTCCTGTTGCCTCCCCATGAGGGGCCAGAGATCCCCCCTTCAACATCTTTGCATCTTTACTATCTCAAAAAACTCAATCTACAAAACAAGAAAGAGAGTGTAAATCCTTGCTCATTGATTGTTTTCAAACAGTCCAGAAAAAGAGACCTCCTGCCAGTTTATCAAGGATTATAAACCTGTTCTCAGATATCAGCAACAGCTAAGCAAAACAAAGTGTTAACCCTTTACTTACCAACTCTCAATACTACTTCATACTACTTACTTTCATTATCTCAAAAAAATCAATTTCTTTAAAATAATTTTTATCAAATGATCAATTGATTTATTGTTTTTTGCTTAGTATGATTGAATATTTAGTACATATAGTGTAATTACTGAATATCTGATTAGTAAAATCAGTGATTTAGTGAATTTAATTGACCAGTGTGTTTAGTAATTACTATAATAAATTAGGCTGTTTGTTGCTTCACAAAACAACTGCCTCGATCTCATCTTCTGCAATAGTTTGAATTCAATTTATGGAATACAAATTAAAGAACCCTTTTTCAGCAGTGACCACAACATGATTGACTTTTGTCTCAATATACGTCCACACAAAAATCATCACAATGACGGAATCCCCAATTATAACTTCAAAAAAGGCAACTATGATCTTATAAACAACGATCTCTCATCCCTTGATTGGCAATTTCTATTCACTGGATGCAATATTGTAGAAGACCATTACAACATATTTTTATTTGAAGTCAAAAGAGCCATCAAACTATATGTACCATTAACAACTCCCAAAACCAGAAAAAACAAATTACCAATAACAATAAGAAAGCTTCAGTCCAAAAAGAAATCGCTTTGGAGAAAAAACAAATCTAGTCACGTTGCCAACTTCAAAAACCAATACAAAACTTTATGCCACCAGATAAAAACTGAATGCACAAATTATCACATTAAACAAGAAGAAAACCTTCTATGCACCAATTCTACCCGCGCTTTCTACAATTTTATAAACAACAAACTCAAAGACTCAAGGTCCATCCTACCCCTGAAAGAACCTAATGATAAAGACTGCAACGCCGACACTATTAAAGCCAACCTCTTTAACACATTCTTTGGCTCAGTATTTGTAAACAGCAATGGATCATGCCCAGTATTTCCTAGTCGAACCACAGAGAACTACAATGATCTAATACATATCGATTTTACAGAAGACAATGTTGAAAAAGCACTGCGCAATCTAAAACCATTTCTATCTATTGGACCGGACAGATTATGTGCCTACTTCTTTAAAAAGCTATCCACTGCCATAGCCGAACCTCTAAGCATAATCTTTGAAAAATCTTTCAGGACCAGCTCCTTGCCAAAACTATGGTCACAAGCCACGGCCATCCCCTTCAAAAAGGAGACCCCAGGTGTTTTAGCCGGTTAACAAAGTTCCATTTTAAAGTTCTTCAGTAACTGGTTACTGGATAGAAGTGTTAGTCCAATTATAGAAAGAGCTCGTTCGTTGTTCTGTTTAAAGTCAATTTTATCTGTCTGTGAGATTTTGTATCCTCCCTAGTTTTATCAATTTTTAAACCAAGATACTGTTTAATTTCACCTAAATGTTTTATTTCAAATTTCTTTTCTAACAGTGAAATAATCTCAGTAGCTTCTTGCTCATTCTTGGTGATTAATGCTATGTCATCAGTGAACAATAGCAACAATGAAATTACACCATAACTTTCCTTTTTGAATAAACATGGATCACCCAGCTACAAAACCTATCTTTCTTAATTCCTTCACTATGCATTGGTTCCATTCATAGCCTGATTGCTTCAAGCCATAAAGACCCTTTTTAATCTCCAACAATCAGTTTTGTTATCAGTCTCTATCCCCAAAGGCTTCTTTAAATATATAGTATGTTGAAACGGTGCATGAAGATATGCTGTCTCAACATCTGGTTTATTATGTATTTATTCTTAGCTGCCCACACTAATGCTGCTCATAATGTGGTAGCTTTCAGACTAAGTGCAAATACCTCATCATGGTCATTTGCTGACTGATCAAACCTTGTGCTACTAACATGGCTTTATGGGTAACAGTCCCATCCACACCTATCTTAATTTTATAAACCCACTTACACCCCTATGGCATGCTTACCTGGGGTAACCTGACATTTTCATATACCTCCAACCTTTGTAAGGATTTCAGTTCCTTATCGATTGCTTCCTGCCAGGTAGCCTGATACAGGATACAGTAGCAGGATACAGTTTCAGTTCATTATAGTTAGTAGGAACTGTATTTACTCAATACTAGCCTGATATCTATCTAGTGGTCTTGTTACTCGAGTTGAACGTCTAGGCAACTCAGGGCTTACTGGTGGACTCTCCTGTTCCATCTGCTCCTGTTCTTCTACCTCCTCCTGTGCCTGTGATTCCTCTTCAATGGCTATTGATGGTTTAACTATCTCATCATTAGGGACTACTTGGGTGAGGATAACTACATCATTGTTAGATTTATGTTCTAGTTTATGCCACCCAACATGTTCAAGAAATTTAGCATTAGTGCTATGGTAAATATTAGCTGTGCCTTTATCCCAAAATCTAAATGATCTATGGTTGGCCTCATAACCTATGAAAAATAATTTCTAGCTCTATGTTGCTCTTTCAGTCTTACTTGTGAGGGAATATGCAGTCATGCTGGAGCTCCAAATGTGTGTAGATAACTTAAATTTGGTTTTCTGCCATGCCAATGAGTGAATGGCAATTCAAAAGTTGTTGTATTCACCACATTGTTTAAAACATGGTTGCTACACATGATGGCTTCACCCCACAGTGTTTCAGGCTAACCTGAATCAGATAACATAGTGCGAGCAATGGCTTGTAATGTTTGCCCGCTTCACTCTATAAACGAGTTATGTTGTGGCCTGTAAGGGGCAGAACATTTATGCTCGATACCAGCCACTTTTAACATCATTTGGAATCTATTGTTAATAAACTCAGTCCTGTTATCTGTAACTACAGTAATTACCTTATGTTTCATTTTTCTTTCTGCAAACCTTAGCCAATTAAAGAAATGTTGGAATGTTTCTGTTTTGTTTTTCATTAGATAACAGAAACCGTATTGTGAGTAATGATCCATAATAATCAAAACATAGCAGGCATCTCCCAAACTGGGTTGCTTAGGACCAATTACGTCAGCAAAATCAACCTCTAAAGGTTCTTTAGTCTTAAACCCAATCAGTCTGTTTGCTGGAGTAACCTTGCTTTTCTCCTGACCACAGGCATTACAATTTAAGTAGTTGCTACAGTGTTTCAACCTTACTCCTTCTGACAATTTAACAGTTTGTTTTAGCATCTTGAAATTAATATGCCCCAGATGTCTATGTAGTAAATGTATACATTCGTTGGCTTAACATTGCTATAAACATTGTTAGCCATCTGCAACTGGTCATCATGTATAACATATAAATAATTTTCTAAAGTAGCAGTAACACTTTTACCTTCTTTCTCTATTATACAGTTATCTCCCCTAAAGGTTACTACATAACCAATCTTAACTAAAGCCCTTACTGATAACAAATTAAATTTTAGTTTAGGTACATGTAACATAGATAAATGCTCATTTACACATGAACAATATACAGTACCTTTACCAGATGCTTTCATTTTCCATCCATTTGCCAATGATACACGTTGCTTGCTCATGGACATCACAACAAAACTCTCTCTATTTCTGGTAATGCACTGTGATGCTCCACTATCAACTACCCACAAATCATGATTTACAGTTGAATTGCTAGTCATAGCTAAATTAACATTTTTCCTAGCTTTCTGGTGGTTACTAGTATCCTGTCATTTTCCCTTCTTACAGAATCTAGCTATATGTCCCTTAGCCCCACAAGAAAAACATTTTCTAACAATATAGACAGTTGAAAACAAATCCTCTTCTTGTGGTTGTTTCTCTCTCAGTTGGTCTCTATCCAGCCTTCTTCTTGCCTCTTCTAACAATCTTCTGGTTATGTCAGTCAATGTCAGTTCATTTCTGGTCAGGATTTCAAGTGAAGATACATAATCATCATAACTTTCATCCAATGAGGAAAGAATGATGTAAACTTGATGCAGCTCTGAAAAAATCACTTCCTTTTCATGTAGTTCTTGAAAAATTCTTTTCATAAAGTTCAAATGAGCTAACATATCTCCACCTTTCAGAAGACGTGCTCTAAACAGTTTATGTGCAAGATGTATGTGTGCACCTACACTATCATGAACATAAATCCTCTTCAAATTCTCCCAACACCTAGCAGCAGACTCTTCTCCATGAATATGGACTAGTTGCTGGTCACTCAGTGTTAGTCCAATTATACAAAGAGTTCGTTCGTTGTTCTGTTTAAAGTCAGCAAGCTTCTTGTCATCATCCTCATTAGCTGGATCCCAAGCATTTACATCCAGTGGGTCTTGAACTACATTTCATGAACCTTCTCTACACAGAAGTAGACTGCACTTCATAGATCAGGAAACATAGTTCATTCCATCCAACCAGGTTATCAGTGATAGACTTGTTGAAGTGATTTGTGCCATCTTTACCAGGATAGTAAACCACAATTAAATAGTAAACAGCTATCTGTATACGGTATTGTGCATTCACACTAACTCCCATTTAGCTGAGTTTGGTATGCGCCTGGGCCCATAACCAATGTTGGAGAATGAATGCGCTCAGGGAAATGTAGCGAGAGTGGTGTTGAATAACACACAAATACACTGAATACTAAAATGTAGGTTTTACTGCCAGTAAACAGTTAAACAAAGTCCAACAAACAGTCCAAGTCATACACGGTTAAAGCAAGTAGTATTCAATACAACAAGCCCAGGAATAATCCAATATTCGAAGTCCAGTATCATAAATACAGTTCAATAAATGTAGTTTGCTAACAGTTGCAAAAACTCACAGTAATCCAGACAGAACTATGATTAGGCAAAACCCCACACCAGCCAAATACAAAGAGAAGAAGGAAGTAAGAATCAGGTTTCTGGCTCCATCTTATGGCCGTTGGAGAAATTGCAGCCTATCACAGTTACATCATTTTCTTAAAGAGACAATACCGAATTACTATCTTGGTTTATATATTTCCAACCCAACTGTTAGGTGGCTATCATTCCTAACACAGTCCACTCTTAGTGACCAATGAGGTTCCAAAGGGAACTGGAGATAATACCCCAGGCTCTGCTGCATGGTCCTTCTGAGGCCTCAGCCACTTCCTGGAAAGGAAAGCTACTGAGGCCTTGGATGGGATCACTTGCACGCAACCTCTTTTGGTCCATGGTTTTCAACATGCCCCAGGATTCAATTGAGGGAGCTGAAAAGAATCAAGAGACATCCAGAGCTCTGCTGAAGGAACCTGAGGGATGAATCAGACTTAACAGGAGCTAGAGCAGGGCTGTCAGACTCCATTTCATTGAGGGCCTGATTAGGACTGTTGTTGCCCTCAGGTGAATTGGGGGCGGGGTCATGGCTGTGTTTGTGGGTGTCTGGGTGGATGTGGCCAGGGTGGCCGTGGACAGTTTGATGTCCATCATGTTGGGGTGTGTGACCAGGCTTATCCACCAGAGGAGCTTCACTGACGTTCTCAGGCCATGTGCGGGGTCCACAGACTCCACAGCCCAGCCCCACTTCCCTGAGGGGATACCTGAGCCCACTTGCCTCCTGCTTTGGGCTGCTGCTGCTGTGGTCTCTCTCCTTGCCCAGTCTGGGCTTCCTGGAGTGGGAGGAGGGTTGAGGGACATAGGGGCTCCTGCTGGAGGGGGCTGTTACTGCTAGTGCCACTGCTTGAATGGGAGGCAGGGGGTGAGGCAGGTGTGTCCTGGCTGCGGGGTCCCAATGTATGCTGGTGTAGGGCATGTGGGTCAGCTCTGGGGCTGGGCTCAGGTGAGGGAGAATAGAGAGGGGAGTCCCAGCTGCCTCCTGGGAATAGGTCTCCCTGTCCTTCCTGTAAACTGTGGCCATTGTGGATGGGGCGTTGGGTGGGAGGCTCATCCCATGTGTCTGGTGGAGCTGGAGGAAGAGGTTTGGGCAGCATTGGATGAGCCCTGTGGTGGCAGCAACAGCAGCAGGTGGAAGCAGATGCATGGAGGATGGCATGAGATTTGGCCTGCAAGGGGACACGCAGCCTCCTGCCCCATCCCAGCTGGGATGACCACAGGCAAGCAAAAGCAAATGGTGGGACAGAGTGGGTGGGTGAGTGGGCGGCTACCCATTGCATTCAGCAGGCCTGATCAGGTGCCTCAACCCCCTGCCTCTATCTCTGCCTGCTGCTTGGAGGGTTGATCCGGTAGTCCCAGTGCTTGGAGCACCTGCACAGCATGGGCTTCAGCTCCTGCCAGGTACCATTGGCCTCCATGTACTCTCCACTTCCTATGCATTCACCTCTTATGTGTTCCCATTCATTCCTCTGAGGGAAACTGTGCCTCACACTGAGGAGTCAGTACTGCAGATCTTGATGGGTGGGAGGGATTTAAACCCTGCTATTTCCAAATGAATTGAACAGTGGTAGGGAAATTTTATAAAGCCTCAAACAGCTGTATATGTATAAAAATTCTGATAATGAACCCAATCCTTTAAAATGGTACCTTAAAGGTAAACTAAATAAAAAATAAGGAACAAAATAAGAAAATTCCCTCCTTGAAATAATAAACATCTTTTTTCCAGTTAAACATTTTTTATTAGGTTGTAAGATAAAACACAAAAGTAAATAGGAAGACGTGTACTTCCAGTTTGTCGGCTTCGCGAGCGGCAGGGATTTGCGAGCTGCGCGATCCCGCCGCTAGCCGCTTCTGGGGCTCCGACCCAGACGGGTACGGAGCTAGGCTGCCCTGCAGGGGCAGCTGAAGGTAGGGGATCCGGAGAGGGGTTTGGGGTGTTGCAGACCCCTCCCGGCTGGTAGAACCCCTTTCCCAGGACGGTGCAGCGGCGGTCCGTAATGGCCGCCACAAAGAAGCTGGCAGCCGGGTAAGAATGCGCAGGAGGAAGTGGAGAAAGTGCTTGAGAGGAGAAAGTTTTTCTTGGCTCCTAGGACTCTAAGACATATTTAATAAAATTCCTGAAAAGTATGACTTTCTGAATAATACCTGCCAGAAGAGGAAAAAAGCGGCTGTTTGATGGTGCTGAAAGGATAGCTTTCCCTCTTTTCCTACGGAATAAATAACTGGATATTAAGAAACCTATTTTTTTAGGTGAAAATTGGTTTTAAGCGATGAGTGGGAAGAGAGAGGATTAAAAAGAAAATATTTGTATGCTAAGACTTTGTTGGAGCAGATGCCTTAAGGATTTGAAGACTAGAAGATATTGCAATAAGATTTTAAACAGATTTGGACTTTCTTTCTCTTTGATTGATATTACCCCAGAAGGAGAAAGTGAGAACTCTGCCTTGGTTTGGACTGACTGATAACTTTGGGACTGTTTTATTTTTTTATTTTCTTTTGAATATTCTGGTTGTTGTAAGAAGAAAGAAGGGGAAAAGAAAAGAAAAGATTTATAATGGCTCTTTCTGTTGAGGAACTAAGAAAAGAATATGAACAAGCAAAAAAAAAATGGTAAAGATGGTGTGGAAGAAGCTTTCCTTTTTTTAGAAATGGCGCTTACTAACTATCAACAAACATTACAACAGATGAAGACAGCAGAGGAACAAGAAAGAAAGGAAGGAGCCATTTTAATGAATCTCAGAATTTGATCAAGAAAGAAGGAAGAGAGAAAAGAAGAAAACTAAAGGACTTAAGATCTAAAAAAAACATTTAAGAAAGGGAAAAATAAGGTGCAAAACCAATATGATGATAGTAAACAAAAGGGAAAAGGAATACGACAGAGAAGGGAAGCCGGTAAGGCAGAGGTTAGAAGAAGGGGGGGTAGAAAGGTTTGTTGGGAGAAGAAAGAAAGGGAAAAAGGTGGAGAAAAGCTACAATGTTTTGAAATTAAATGGAAAAAAAGAAATTTTTATGGATAATGGATAAAGTATAATTTTTTTTAAAAAAAAAAGATTTTGCAAGGTACATAAGATGAGATGGTAGTATTGTAATGGTTTAAGAGTTGATAAGAGATTAAAATGTTAAAATGTTTAAAAATGATTGGCTTTAAAATTTAATAATAGGCGAGGTTTAGAATACTGTTTTAATTAAAGAGTTTAATAAGATTATGGTATTGATGTTATTATAAAATTTTTATTATAGTATCTTTTTTAATATTTGGATTTATTGTCTAATTATGTACTTAATTATTTTGGATGTATTAGTTAGATAGAATGTACCAAGCAAAATCGGATTGGGTATTTGATATTATTTTAAAGATTAATTTGACTAACTTAGGGGGGAGATAGAAAGGCATCATACTCTGATTAATGATTTCAGGAGAAACTTATTTTCTTCTTTTTTATAAGGAATGAGACAAAGGGATGATAAAAAATGGACAAAAGATACAAAGATAATGATTCAAACTAAGATGATTAATTAAGATAGAATTAAGAAGTGTGAAATATGTGGAGAAGTTAATATAGAAGGCTTAGAATGGTAAATAAAATAAGTAATGATATGTAAGATGAGCATGAATATAATTGAAGTCCATGAAGAGAGAGACACCTGGGTCCAAGTTACTTTCCAAAAAGATTTTTTTTATATTTTGTGTGTTGTGTGTATATGTTTTTTTGGGGGGGAGAATTAGTAAAAACTTGTAGAAATATAGAATGAGAATAATGGTAACTAAGTCAGAAAGAAATAGATGAAATAATAATAATAATATTGAATAAGAGTAAAGAGAAGTAAAGAGAAATTGAATAAGAGGTTTTGGTATGTTATATGGAAATGGTTTAAAACAGAATCATAATTTATCTGACTTGTTAAATTTACAATGAAAAAAGGTTTAAACATGTAATGAATAATGATAATTTGTGTGTTTTAAAAATTAATAAAACTTGTTTAAAAAAAAAAAAAAAGTAAATAGGAAGACACAGTAGAAGGAGGGAAGGGGGAGAGAAAAGTGAGGAGAAATTGGGGAAGAGAAAAGAAGAAAACTGACTTCCGACCCTCTATTGCAATAAAAAAAGCATTAACATCAAACCATAACTTTTTGTTTTCCCATAATAATATAAACTAGCCATTTCTAGAAAAACATCAGCCTAATCAGTAAAACCCAAAATCAATGTTTCATTCTTTTACACTTCAAGCACAAAGGGCACAAGCGGTCTCCATGTTGAGACAAAGTACTTATATTCTTTCCTTTAACCAAAATGGTCAATTTAGCAATTTCTACCAATTTCATCAGCTTCTGTAGCCATTCATATAATGGGAATCAAAATGTTCTTCCATTTTTGTGTGTCAACATATATCAGATAAAAGTTCCAAATTTTTTCTCCTAGTTTCCAAACCCAAAAGAAAAGTTTCTCATTTCATTTTTATTTTTGTTTGAAGAATTTTCTGTATTATAATATGAATCTTACTCCAAAATTTTGTTGCTTTATCACATGTCCACCATGAAAGGAAAAAGGTTCCTTTTTTCTTTTATGCTTCCAACATTCATTTGAAATATCCTTATACATTCTGGATAATTTATCGAGTTTTATATCACAGCGATAGATCAAGTTATAAAATTTTTCTTTTATAGTTTGGTGTAAATTTTAAACCTTTCATATTTTCCATTGATCAAGGATCACATTATATCCAAAATACCTTGCCCACTGAATCATAACAAAGTTTTACATTTCATGTTCCAAATTCAATTTCAACAACATTTTATAAATCTTAACAATAAAATCACTACCACGCAGTAAGATTTCCAATTAATTTTTAGCAAAACCAAAACCACAACTATTTTTTATCTGATTTAAACCGTTCCTTCAGTTGTTGATATATGAACTAAAAGTAAACCTAACCTTCTAATTCAAGTTCTTCCCTCAACTTGAATGTGGGTGCACCAGAGTTTGAAGATAATATGTTACCATACATCCATCAGTCTGGCTTCACCACCATTTCTTTTCTTTAAAAAAAAAGTTCTAGAAGGTTTGGAACATCCAAAGAGGCAACTTCATACAGAACATTCTTTTCTATTTATTCCAATTTCTTAGTATGGCACGCCTAGCAAAGTGATTATTAAAATCAATGTTAACTTTAATCATACCATAAATAATTGCATCATACAATTGTTAATTCATGGCCCTCTAATTCTGGTAGCCTCTTATTCTGGAGGTTCACCCACTCTTTTAAC
Organism: Notechis scutatus; assembly: GCF_049901735.1. NCBI lineage: Eukaryota > Metazoa > Chordata > Lepidosauria > Squamata > Elapidae > Notechis > Notechis scutatus. The sequence goes on along the minus strand of NC_142009.1, from coordinate 337,228,771 downwards.
TAGGCAAGACAACATGCCTCAAAATATAATTTCAGGTCTGGTAAACCCAACCCACCTTTTTCCTTAGCATATAGCAATTAGTTTGTATCTAATTCTTGGTTTTTTCCTTTGCCATGTAAACTTAGAAATATCTGTTTCCCCTCAATGCAGGGAGACAGGATCTATTTGACCAGTCGACTCTTAGTGACCAATGAGTTTCAAATAAGAAAATCCCCGTCTTGAAATAATAAACACATCTTTTTTCCAGTTTAACATTTTTTATTAGGTTATAAGATAAAACACAAAAGTAAATAGGAAGACACAGTAGAAGGGGGAAAAGGGAGAGAAAAGTGAAGAGAAATTGGGGAAAAGAAAAGAAGAAGCATTGATTACCGACTCCCTCTTTTGCAGTAAAAAAAAGCATTAAAATCAAGCCATAACTTTTTGTTTTCCCATAATAATACAAACTAGCCATTTCTAGAAAAGTTTTTTCTCAAAATCCTCTTCCATTAAACCCAAAAGAAAAGTTTCTGGTTTCATTTTTATTTTTGTTTTAAGAATTTTCTGTATTATAATATGAATCTTACTCCAAAATGTCTTTGCTTTATCACATGTCCACCATAAATGTCAAAAACTTCCTTCGTTGTTTGATACTTCCAACATTGATTTGAAATACCCTTATACATTCAGGATAATTTATCTGGTGTTAAATACCAGTAATACATCATTTTATAAAATTTTTCTTTTAAATTATAGTTTAGTGTAAATTTTGAACCTTTCATTTAACATATTTTCCCATTGTTCAAGCATCACATTATATCCAAAATTCCTTGCACAATAAATAATGTCATGTTTTACATGTTCACTTTCCAAATTCAATTTCAACATTTCATAAATCTTAGCAATAACATCATTACCATGCAGTAAAATTTCCAATTCATTTTTAGCAAAATCAAACCCACAACTCTTTGTTATCTGATTTAAATCATTCTTTCAGTTGATATGTAAAGCAAAAGTAGACATAACCTTCTAATTCAAGATCTTCCCTCAACTTTAATGTGGATTCACCAGACTTGAAAGATAATATTAGTAACCATACATCCATCATTCTTGCTTCACCACCATTTATTTTCTAAAAAAACAACAACATCTAGAAGGTGCGGGACATCCAAACAGGCAACTTCGTATAGAACCTTCTTTTATATTTATTCCAATTTCTTAGTATGGCACGTCTAGCAACGTGATTATTAAAATCAATATTAACTTTAATCATACCATAAATAACTGTACCATCCAAACCTTAATTCATGGCCCTCTAATTCTGTTAGCCTCTTATTCTGGAGGTTCATCCACTCTTTTAACCAGGCAAGACAGCTTGCCTCAAAATATAATTTCAGGTCTGGTAAACCCAACCCACCTTTTTCCTTAGCATATAGCACCAGTTTGTATCTAATTCTTGGTTTTTTCCTTTGCCGTGTAAACTTAGAAATATCTGTTTCCCCTCAATGCAGGGAGACAGGATCTATTTGACCAGTCGACTCTTAGTGACTCTTAGAACTTAGAAATATCTGAAATAATAAACACAGTTTTCCTTCCATACAGGGCATTGGACACTTTGAAAACAGGAAAGTTTTTGAAAGGAGAAAGTTTTTCTTGGTTCCTACGACTCTAAGACATATTTAACAAAATTCCTGAAAAGTATGATTTTCTGAATGATACCTTCTAGAAGAGGAAAAAAGCGGCAGTTTGGTGGTGCTGAAAGGAAAGCTTACCCTCTTTTCCTACGGAATAAATAAGTGGATATTAAGAAACCTATTTCTTTTAGGTGAAAACTGGTTTTAAGCAATGAGTGGGAAGAGAGAGGACTAAAAAAAAATATTTGTATGCTAAGACTTTGTTGGAGGAGATGCCTTAAGGATTTGAAGACTAAAATATATTGCAATAAGATTTTAAGAAACAGATTTGGACTTTCTTTTTCTCTGATTGATACTACCCCAGGAGGAGAAAGTGAGAACTCTGCCTTGGTTTGGATTGATTGATAACTTTGGGACTGTTTTATTTTTTCTTTGGAATATTCTGGTTGTTGTAAGAAGAAAGAAGGGGAAAAGAAAAGATTTATAATGGCTCTTTCTATTGAGGAACTGAGAAAAGATTATGAACAAGCAAAAAATAATAATGGTAAAGCTGGTTTGAAAGAAGCCTTTCTTTTTTTTAGAAATGGCGCTTATTAACTATCAACAAACATTACAACAGATGAAGACAGCAGAAGAAGAAGAAGGAGAGGAAGCCATTTTTAATAAATTTCAGAACTCGACCAAGAAAGAAGGAAGAGGGAAAGGAAGAGAAATAAAGGACTTAAGATTTAAAAAAACACTTAAGAAAGGGAAAAATAAGGTGCAAAATCAATATAATGATAGTAAACAAAAGGGAAAAGGAAACACGACAGAGAAGGGAAGCCAGTAAGGCAGAGGCTAGAAGAAGGGGGGGTACAAAGGTTTGTTGGGAGAAGAAAGAAAGGGAAAAGGTGGAGAAAAGCTACAAAGTTTTGAAATTAAATGGGAAAAAAGGAATCTTTTTAGGGATAAAGGATAAAGGATAATTTCTTCAAAAAGATTTTGCAAGGTACATAAGATGATATTGTAGTATTGTATTAGAAATAGAAAATTTAAATGGTTTAAGAGTTGATAAGAGATTAAAATGTTGAAATGTTTAATAATGATTGGTTTTAAAATTTAATAATATGAGGGGAGGTTTAGAATATTGAGTTTTAATTAAAGAGTTTAATAAGATTATGGTATTGATGTTATTATAAAATTTCTATTATAGTATTTGTTTTTAATATTTAGATCTATTGTTTAATTATGTATTTAATTACTCTGGATGTACTATTTAGATAGAATGTACCAAGCAAAATCGGATTGGGTATTGGGCGTTATTTTAAAGGTTAATTTGATTAATTTAGGGGGGAGATAGAAAGGCATCATACTCTGATTAGTGATTTCAGGAGAAACTTCTTCTTTTTTTTATATATAAGGAACGAGACAAAGGGACAATAAAGAATGGACAAAAGATACAAATATAATGACTCAAATTAAGATGATTAATTAAGATAGAATTAAGAAGAGAGAAATATGTGGAGAAGTTAATATAGAAGGCTTAGAATGGTAAATAAAATAAGTAATGATATGTAAGATGAGCATGAATATAATTGAAGTCCATGAAGAGAGAGATACCTGGGTCCAAGTTACTTTCCAAAAAGATTTTTTTTTATGTTTTGTGTGTTGTGTGTATATGTTTTTTTTTTTTTTTTGGGAGAATTAATAAAACCTTGCAGAAATATAGAATGAGAATAATGGTAACTAAGTCAGAAAGAAATAGATGAAATAATAATAATGAAATTGAATAAGAGTAAAGAGAAGTAAAGAGAAATTGGACAAGCGGTTTTTGTATGTTTATATGGAAATAGTTTAAAACAGAATTATAGTTTATCTGACTTGTTAAATTTATAATGGAAAAAGGTTTAAACATGTAATGGATAATGATGATTTGTGTGTTTTGAAAATTAATTTTTAAAAAGAAAGAAAACAGGAAAAACAAAAGACTGATCACAGGAATATGGTAAACATTTGCAGAACTTGATAAGGAATTCTTTATGGACAAATTCCTCCTTCACGTCATCATTTATTAGAAATCTTGTCACATTCTAAACATGCCACAAAGATAAATGTAAATGAGGCAACTCCTTGCATTAGTTAGACATTTTTGTTTCTTACTATATTTTCTCTACAATTCAGATCAGGCCTCAGCAGAATAATGTAGCATTTGGGGAAAAAGATACAAGCCAAGAGAGCAGCTCCAGAGGCCAAAATGGAGAAAATCTCCACAGCCACCATGGACTTCCCTTTGGTGCTCAGGTAGGTGGGGAGGAAGGAGATCCAAACACTGCAAAAGACCAGCATGCTAAAAGTAATGAACTTGGCTTCATTAAAGCTGTCAGGCAATTTCCTAGCTAGAAATGCCACTGTGAAACTGACAAGAGCCAAAAGTCCTAGGTAAGAGAGGACACAGTAAAACATTACAGGTGAGCCTTGCTTACATTCCAAGATGATCTCTCCATACAAGGAGTGAAAGTCAAAGTTGGGAAATGGGGGAGAGGTTCCCAGCCAGGTGGCACAAATGACTGCTTGGATCAGAGGACAGGCTATGACAATGGAGTTGGTCAGTGGTTTTCCTAAGAGTTTCCTAGTCTTGTTCCCTGGCTTGGTGGCCATGAAGGCCAGAACCACCATGACAGTCTTTGCCAACACAGAGGAAACTGCAAGGGAAAAGAGAATGGAAAAGGCAGATTGTTGGAAGAGACAGGTGAGCTTCCCGGGTTGACCAATGAAAAGGAAGGAACAGAGGAAGCAGAGCAGGAGGGAGGCCAAGAGGATGTAGGTGAGATCTCGGTTGTTAGCTTTGACGATTGGTGTGTCATGATGTTTATAGAAAATCACCAGGACTGCAGATGTGATCACTGAGAGAAAAAGAACAAGAAAAACTAAAATATATCCCAGGGTGTCTTGGTAGGCAAGGAAGTGGATCTTCTTGGCAATGCATTGGTCATTGTCCTTGTTGGGATATTGGTCTTCTGGGCAGGGTTCACAGTCAGCTGCATCTGAAATCAAAAGTCTTTGTCTAAGGATTTATTGAGCAACTACCATGCACATTATCCCTCCCACAAAAGTGGTACACATGTTGCCTTTTTGCTGTTGATCTATCCACAAAGAGAGTAATGAAATAATCCCCTGTGCTATTTATAGGGCATCCAAAAGAACAAATTTTCCATCCATTATGATGATACGATTAGCCAGTGATGAGGATTAGTTCAGTTCCAGCTATCCATTCCCTGGGCATTTCCTTGGGAATGTGGCTTTCAGGTTGAGATTACTGCCTATTTTCTCCCTCACTTTATAATGGATCCCATACAAGTCCGACAGATCTGTTATCCAAGAATGCTGCTATTTTGTTTGTGTGTATATTATACCTGCCTTAACCTCTCTGCTTTGTACTTCAAATCTGTTCATTCAGACTTTTTTTTTTTGAAAATTTTATTTGGGTTTTCACAAAAACAAACTACAAATAAAACATCTTTTTTGAAAATAGCATGGTCCCAGGTTATCACTTCTTCATACAGACACAAAACTCAATTTCATGCTCATTTTTATATTCTATTCCATATCTTATTACCATTTTATATTTTCTACATAGTTTTTCCCCTCCTTTAATTTTCTCAACTTTGTTTTAATTATCTCATCTCAATTCAAATCATCATATTTATACTTTTGTCTGTCCTGTTTCAATTTCACATTATCTTTTCTTATTAAGCAAAGTTTTCCCTGTAGTTGCCAATTAGAGTATGACACCTTTATATCCTTTAATTTTATCCATTCAAACACTTATTTAAGCTTCAATGTATATATTTAAGATTATAGCATTCAGTATAATACATAACTTCAAATCGAGTTCTGCTTGGTACATTCTTAAAATAGAGACTATTTTCTTAAAAAGAAAAAAATTATATATATATATATATATATATATATATATATATATATATATGTAAATAAAACACACATTCCATTCCAATTCAATTATATCATTAATATGCATTAAAATCTTAACATCTTTAACATTTCTTTTCCATTAAATATCATACTTCCTTGGGAACACTTATTAACTTTCCATGGTTAATTCTTTTTTCCCCATATTTCTCACTTATATTTTTATAAATCATTACTAATAATTAAAAATGTTCCCTTTTAATTCTCTCAATCATTTTAATTCATTTATTTATTAACAAACATCCCACTACATTATAGTAAATATTTTATCCATCATCATATTTTCTAAAATTATTTCTATTTGTAATATAACAATGCTATCTTATGTACCTTTGCAGAATCCCCTTTGCAATTAAATTTTCACCCATTATCTCTAAACAAGCTTATGGTTACAATCCTTATATCTTTTCTCTGTTTCTCCATTTCTTGGTTCTGTTTTTTACAACTTCTTTTCCTTGCCTTCTTTCCCCTCTTCTTCTCCCTCCCCTTTTTACTCCGTCGTCTCTCTACTTCTAACTCTTTCATCTGTAATCCCCTCTTCTGTTGCTTTCTAATATTATACTTATCTTTCAAATTGTTCTTCTTTTCAGTTGTTTTTTCGAGTCTTAAACCTTTCACTCTCTTTCCCCACTTTTCTTTTTCCCCCCACTTAAAATTATTTGATCATTAAAGATGGCTTCTTCTTTGTCCCAATCTTCTTGTTCTGCAACCGTTTCTTGTTGCTTCTCATAGTTCCAGATCTCCATTTCTAAGAATCGAAACACGAAGCCAAAAGAACTTCTCCCTTCTTGTGCATCTTCTTGCCATTTTTTACGTTCCGTTTTCAGTTCTTCTAAGAGTGCTACCATTTAAAAAACTTTTAAACAACCACCCGGTTAATTTTAGCCATCTACATGCAAAAACCAAAAATCACCAAATAATCCAAATACTCCAAGGCTGTTTCTACTTGCTTCTTTTTTCCACTTTCTCTTCCTGGGGTTCTATTATTTTGTTACCAAGTTTCAATTAAAATGTATCTTTGAGGAATCTTGTTAAAAGTTCACTGTAAGTTCTTTTTAATTACAGTTCCATTCCTTAATTCCAGGCAGTCTCCTCATTTTTCCAGATCCTACCCTTTTATTTTTTTTTCTCCTTTCCTGCTTTTAAAAACTTTTAAATGTCCAGAAAGCTTTATTATCCCTTTGATTTTTATTTTCAGCTTAGATGCCTATTAATGTCAAAGTGGATTTTTTTTCAATTTCTTGCTTAAGTCTCTTAGCAATCAGTATAAGGAAGGGAAGAAAAAAAACACCTAATTCTTTCCCTTCTCTCTCTCCTTCGCAGCTTCAAAATCTTCTTTGGGAACAATGTTGTTAAGTTTAAATTCCAGGGTACCTTATTTGTTGCTTTTTGTGTTTGACCCGGTCAACCAAAATTTTCTCTTCTTATCTTATTCCTGCACATTCTTTTCCGGTTGAGTTCTTCTTTGTGGTGGCCATTTCTGAGCACCGCTACAACCGCCTTTGGGAAAGGGAGTAATGGCCAGCTGGGGAGGAGAGATGCAGCTCTCCTCAACCCTGCAGGCAGTCTCCCTCCTCTTCACCACCTCTACGGGGTGGCTTAGCCCCAAAACCAGCCGGCTCGGGACGCTCCAGCGGCGAGCACTGATCGAAGCCTTGGAGAGATGAGGTTTTGGTCTGTCGCCGAAGAAGCTCAAACTGGAAGTCCTGTTCATTCAGACTTTTTTGATTCCTCCTCTATTGAAGAGAGATAGATGGATCTCCTTTTTGTCTGGAAGATCAATCCATCAAGAGATGGATAGAGCCGATGGAAGAGGCATGCACTAAATGATAGAAATTAAAGATTTGGACCACACACTCCACATCCTTAGGAAAAGATTGGAAGTTTGTTTTCCCAATTGGATGTGAGAGTAGGAGTGGAAATGCATGTTGGGGATTCATAAATTCTGCCCTAAATCTATCCTGCAAGCAATTGCTGAGGATTATGAAATATGTCCTCTGTGGTAGGGCAGTTTACTGAAAGTTTCTGCTGAAAAGTCTGAGTGGATGTCAATCTCATCAGAAATGACAACAAGAACAAAAATAGATTGATTTAATGAATGTCTTCCTTTGATTCTGGAGGATTAAGATTTATAGTCTGGTCTACCTGTCTGATTAGAAAATGTCCCTTCTGGACAAGCCTCACACTGGTAGCAGCAAACCTGCTTGCCCTCAGGAACTCTTCTCCTCTCTCCTGCCTGGCACCTCTTCATGCCACACCTGGCAAAGGGGATGGTCTGAAAGAGAAATACCAATGAATTCTTTAATTGGTTCCACATTTCCAAATTGTTCACCATTGTCTATCAAAAACCAGGAACAGCTGCTGGGGGATTCAGGACAGTGGCACTGACACAAATCAGACCTCAAATGTGTAACAGCAAAGCAGATTTTTCACCAAATGACTGGCATGATTTCTTACTCAATTGATTATTTTTCAAGTTAGAAGGATGTTCTGCATCTTTCCCTGAACTTACAACATTTCCTTGCAGCTCACCTTTGTGGCCCAGATGATTTCATCAGAGTAAATGATGAAATCCTGGCCTGGGGGAGCCTCAGGATTTACTTGGCCAACCTTCCTGGGGAAAAAAAGTTGATTGATGAGGAAAACCCAATTGAGAAGATCATAACGGGCAGATCCCAGTCCATCTTCTGAGAAGGAGACTTCATCTCCAGCACTGTTGTTGAATTGCATGTTCCTCAAATAGGGAAGAATCTGAAAGAAACCTTCAGAAATTGGAGTATTTGGGCTAGAGCTACAAATGAGACATCATGGCTTCTACCATCACATAATGGCCATCTTGAGAAGTTGCGTTTGTATTTGAGAAGCTAGTTCCACCTCTTGGTGGCAATCTGAGGAATCAGGCTTATTTAATTCTGAAACTAAAAGTCTCCCTTTTATCACTGGGCATAGTTTCAACTCCAATTTGATGAAAGCATCAGTTTGGCCGAAGTTCTTGTTAACTGATAAATGAATGTTTGGAATGAATAAATAATTTCTATCAGGACCATGGAAAATTCCAATGGTTTTTTTTAGCTCATTGTCAAAATCTGCAGAATGCAGGAACCAGGTTTGATGAACTGGGCCATGTGGAAGGAAGCATCTGAGCTGGTTGGTCATTTCACTATTCCGAGAGGTCCAGCATTTTAGCCTTTGATGCAGGAAATTCTGATGAATTTCAGACCAGGAACCCATTAGGACAACTTTTAATCTTGCTGTTTGCTAGGTTTGATATAGAAACAGAATCACAGCATTGGAAGGGACATTGGAGGTCTTCTAGTCCAACCTCCTGCTCAAGAAACAGACCCTATACAGTTTTAGACAACTGGCTATCCTGTCTCTTCTTAAATGACTCTAGTAGTAGGGTATCTCTGACTTCTAAAGGTAAACCATTCCTTAAGAAATTTCTCCTAACTTCTACATTGCTTCTCTCTTTTGTTACTTTCCATCCATTATTAATAAGAAGCTGTTTTGAGAGAAGAAGCTGAGCGACACAACAAATGGTAAACTAAAAAAACAGGACAGGGTCTCAGATGAATTGGTATGGGAGCATGTACACATTTAATCAGTAACAGAAGTAATTCATATGGAGAGCTTCCAATCTAAGGGTCTGTGGACTGAGTCAAAAGCCATAGAAATTACCTGCCATGACTGGACATTTGAGATTCTCTTTCCAAGCCTCATCATGGTCGGTCCAACTCTGGATCCACACATTGCATGTAAAGCATGTGCCAGAGCATAAACAGCATTGAAGATATTGTAACTTTCACCTGTCATTCTTTTTTCAAAAGTGTAATTTTGCAATTTCTGCACTTTCTCCTTTCCTGTACATTGTTCTTCCTCCTTTGGAGGGATCTTTCCTGACTGATGGATCTTGCAGTCAAAGACATTTTCCCACCATGTAGGGAGAAAGACGTCTCCTTGAGGGTTCAAGGGGTCTAAAGACAGGAGGAAGTGGCTGAATTCAGAGATATCCCCAGAGTGGTCCCTAAAATTCAAGATCCCATGGAGAACCTTTATATATTGCAACGCTACTTCAGATTCTCCCAAGCCAAATTTCAAATGGGAAGTGAAGATATAAACTTTTCTTAATGATATCTTTTTGAATCTTTCAAAAAAACGCACCGCCCCTATTACAGCAATAGCAACAAGTGTTTCTCCAAACAGAATAAACACTTCTGCTTTAGACCAGGTGTGGAAATTGAGAATAAACCTGTTCCGAGTGATTAAAATATTATCCAATTCCAGCATTAGTGTGAAGGCCAGGCAGATCTCCTTCTCCTGGAGCATTGGTATCAGAGTTGAGATGAAATGTTCTCCCCTCTCATCTTCAGGGGCCAGTAGCCCCACCCAGTTCCACTGGAAATACAGGAGCAGCAGGACTAAACCCACATACTGAGGATATTCCTTGGGATTAATCCGGAAGAAGGAAGGATAAACTCTTCTCTCTCCCTGAGAGAACTCAAAGACAACACCGAGCTGGAGAAAAACAGATTCTTTTTTCAAAGACAAAGTAAAAGTTTCATGTTTACTTTAGTAGTTACCATTGTGTGGTTGATGGTCTAGCAGTCAGGCTGACTCTCTGACTGGCAAACTTCATCTCCTTCCCTTCTGAGCCATTTTTATTGGTTTTCAGAAGACAAGAGAATAAACCAACAACCCGATGATGAATAAATGGCACTAAAATGATGGCTACCTTTTAATAAAGAGTAATCTAAGATTTACAAGCTCATTATATGCACTCCCCCCAACAAAAAGCTACTTTTAATTTCATCTTTGGTCTCTGTGTGTGCTTTTGATCTTTCTCTATTCCACACTATATCCAAGAAGTATATCCAAGAAGTATAGTATATCCCCTCTTACCTGGGGGACTTTAAAAATGCTAAAGATGGAGGCCATCAGCCTAGACGACTTGGGATTGAGACCACCAATGATGGAGAGCAGACTTTTCTGTGGGTCACATTTGTAACCTGGAACCACTTGGCCTAGTGAGGAGAGCATGGAGAGGCTGTTTAAGGAAATATATATCTCACTCTGGTAATGGCCATAGATGTGAAAGCCAAGGGTGATGTTGGGGAGCAGAAGAAAATCCTTATTGACCTTGGAGACAGCAAATATCAATGCAAGGAACTGCTGGTAGTTAGCGGGGATGTGTCTGTAGTTAGAAAAACATTGGGGAATATTATAGGAAACCTTGTACATGGCTGTAGAATTTGCTTCATTGTTTGGGAGTACTTTTGAGTGCAGAAACTTCCTTATTTCATTGGGTTGGATTTTTTTTTCAAAGGAGTTTCCTTGGCTAAAGTTAGATGAGTTTGTGAGAAAGGAGAGAAGCCTTCCCATAGATATCATGGACTGTTTTATACTCTCTATCCTCTTTGCCATATTCACTTTGCTGCAGTGACTGAAATCCTTTCCAACTGCTCCCCATTCACTGTAATTATTTAAGGTCTCTCTTGGAGCAGCTTCTTCAGGTTTGGTAAAGCTTGCTGAGCACAGGACTACAATCGGCAGGGGTCACCTCATAGATTTACTGAAGGCCATTATTCATGGGCAATGCTTATTCCAACAATGTGAGGCATTTTTTGTACCTCCTGAACACTATAAGAGTGTTGACCTTTTATTTGAATTTTATACCACAAATTATAATTTGAGTTCTTCACTAGACCAGCACAACTTCCCTCTTGATTTTTGTTGTTTATCATCTTCCTGATGAAGAGATTGATTATTCTGTCCTATTTTAAGTGTTTGCTAATTTATTGAGAAAGCACAAAATGTGCACTCCACCAGGACAATGCAAATATTAGAAGTATTTTTGAAAAAAGTCCCCGATTTTAAAGCAAAGAGAATAATTATCTGTATGTTTCCCTTCCAGCTGGAACTTACACATTGTCTACAACATGCATCATTGTATTAAAGTCAAAGACAGGAGTCTTTCCAATGGTTCCCAAAGGCAAAATCCCACCAATAATGAAATCACCAGGCCTGTAGTAGCTTTTGTCTAATATGATATAATCCCTGATCACACAAATGGTTTGTAGCCTCTTTGCTGTAGTTGCAGCCAGGAGCCAGAAGAGCATCAGCATCAACAGTAGCATGACTCCTGTCTGGTCATTCTTGTCTTCTTCCCTCCTAGAACAGAAACCACAGTTTATGCAGAAAGTGATTTACAGGTTGCTCCTGAATTCTCATTGGAACTTTAGGAGATCAGATACCACCTGTGCCTCCTGGAGGTCCCTAGAACAAATTTATATCAAACATGCTTCCTCTTACCTGTGTTTGGGCTGTGACCATAGAGGAAACAAAGGCATGTGAGACTCTTCAAACCCAGAAGTGAGCTCTTTGCAGGACCAGCTAAGGTGATACGTTCTGCCCCACAACTGGTGAACTCAGCAATATTTTTCAAAGCAAGTTTCACCTTGTAAGATCTTTGTGTCTAAAAATCCACAGAGGATACCTGCAGAATGCCTGTTCTTCTGATAATTACAGGGAAAGGCCATTGCCCTATCCCCTTAGCAATAGCTTCTCTTCATGCAGCAGAATGGAAAACATGTTTGTATCTCTTCTTGTAATTCACAGAGCAGATGGAGTCATGGGGAAAGTTGTATATTTGACTTACATGAAAGTGACTCCTGAACACAAGATGGATTTTTGGCTTATGCCCTAGTTTGGTCAGAAAATAGGAGTGCTACTTGGGTATGGTGGCACAAGAGAGAAATGTAATTTAAGGAGGAATTTCAGGATATTAACTGCAATATTTTTGGCAACACTTGCAAATTTTTGTTGCTTTAGTTGAAGGGCAGCAATTGTTGTCCAGTTGTCTCTTTTGATCTTTTGGGGTGCTGCTCCCCAAATTTCCTTGAAAAGTCATTCACAGGACCAGTTGGGATCATTACTAGTGTACCTGGCTTCCTGCTGCATGACAACCTCCATGTCTGAGACTCTGGGGGGCATTTCACAGTTGACTGTGGGGTTCGCCAAACTTATGGTCTTGAGGGATGTCCATTTGCCATCCCTGGGGCAGGCCTTAGAGGCATTTCAAGATGGCCTCCATCCTTCTTGGCTCAACCCAAAACAGATCACTTCCAAAGTTATCTGAGGAGGAGCTATCCTGGTCCCCTTTGTCCTGGCCAGATCATGGCCTGGTGACTTTGAGAATCTTTTATGCTTCCTCTCAATGCAGGGAGACAGGATCTATTTGACCAGTCGACTCTTAGTGCCCAATGAGTTTCAAATAAGAAAATCAGCTCCTTGAAATAATCAACACATCTTTTTTCCAGTTTAACATTTTTTATTAGGTTATAAGATAAAACACAAAAGTAAATAGGAAGACACAGTAGAAGGGGGAAAAGAGAGAGAAAAGTGAAGAGAAATTGGGGAAAAGAAAAGAAGAAGCATTGATTACAGACTCCCTCTTTTGCAGTAAAAAAAAGCATTGAATCAAGCCATAACTTTTTGTTTTCCCATAATAATACAAACTAGCCATTTCTAGAAAAGTTTTTTCTCAAAATCCTCTTCCATTAAACCCAAAAGAAAAGTTTCTGGTTTCATTTTTATTTTTGTTTTAAGAATTTTCTGTATTATAATATGAATCTTACTCCAAAATGTCTTTGCTTTATCACATGTCCACCATAAATGTCAAAAAGTTCCTTCGTTGTTTGATACTTCCAACATTGATTTGAAATACCCTTATACATTCAGGATAATTTATCTGGTGTTAAATGCCAGTAATACATCACCTTATAAAATTTTTCTTTTAAATTATAGTTTAGTGTAAATTTTGAACCTTTCATTAACATATCTTCCCATTGTTCAAGCATCACATTATATCCAAAATTCCTTGCACACTAAATAATGTCAAGTTTTACATGTTCACTTTCCAAATTCAATTTCAACATTTCATAAATCTTAGCAATAACATCATTACCATGCAGTAAAATTTCCAATTCATTTTTAGCTTCATATAGAACCTTCTTTTATATTTATTCCAATTTCTTAGTATGGCACGTCTAGCAACGCGATTATTAAAATCAACATTAACTTTAATCATACCATAAATAACTGTACCATCCAAACCTTAATTTATGGCCCTCTAATTCTGGTAGCCTCTTATTCTGGAGGTTCATCCACTCTTTTAACCAGGCAAGACAACATGCCTCAAAATATAATTTCAGGTCTGGCAAACCCAACCCACCTTTTTCCTTAGCATCTAGCAATAGTTTGTATCTAATTCTTGGTTTTTCCTTTGCCATGTAAACTTAGAAATATCTGAAATAATAAACACAGTTTTACTTTCATACAGGGCATTGGATCTCAGTCAGGACACTTTGAAAACAGGAAAAACAAAAGACTGATCACAGGAATATGGTAAGCATTTGCAGAACTTGATAAGGAATTCTTTATGGACAAATTCCTCCTTCACGTCATCATTTATTAGAAAACTTGTCACATTCTAATGCCACAAAGATAAATGTAAATGAGGCAACTCCTTGCATTAGTTAGACATTTTTGTTTCTTACTATATTTTCTCTACAATTCAGATCAGGCCTCAGCAGAATAACGTAGCATTTGGGGAAAAAGATACAAGCCAAGAGAGCAGCTCCAGAGACCAAAATGGAGAAAATCTCCACAGCCACCATGGACTTCCCTTTGGTGCTCAGGTAGCTGGGGAGGAAGGAGATCCAAACACTGCAAAAGACCAGCATGCTAAAAGTAATGAACTTGGCTTCATTAAAGCTGTCAGGCAATTTCCTAGCTAGAAATGCCACTGTGAAACTGACAAGAGCCAAAAGTCCTAGGTAACAGAGGACACAGTAAAACATTACAGGTGAGCCTTGCTTACATTCCAAGATGATCTCTCCATACAAGGAGTGAAAGTCAAAGTTGGGAAATGGGGAGAGGTTCCCAGCCAGTTGGCACAAATGACTGCTTGGATCAGAGGACAGGCTATGATAATGGAGTTGGTCAGTGGTTTTCCTAAGAGTTTCCTTGTCTTGTTCCCTGGCTTGGTGGCCATGAAGGCCAGAACCACCATGACAGTCTTTGCCAACACAGAGGAAACTGCAAGGGAAAAGAGAATGGAAAAGGCAGATTGTTGGAAGAGACAGGCGAGCTTCCCTGGTTGACCAATGAAAAGGAAGGAACAGAGGAAGCAGAGCAGGAGGGAGGCCAAGAGGATGTAGGTGAGATCTCGGTTGTTAGCTTTGACGATTGGTGTGTCATAATGTTTACAGAAAATCACCAGGACTGCAGATGTTATCACTGAGAGAAAAAGAACAAGAAAAACTAAAATATATCCCAGGGTGTCTTGGTAGGCAAGGAAGTGGATCTTCTTGGCAATGCATTGGTCATTGTCCTTGTTGGGATATTGGTCTTCTGGGCAGGGTTCACAGTCAGCTGCATCTGAAATCAAAAGTCTTTGTCTAAGGATTTCTTGAGCAACTACCATGCACATTATCCCTCCCACAAAAGTGATACACATGTTGCCTTTTTGCTGTTGATCTATCCACAAAGACAGTAATGAAATAATCCCCTGTGCTATTTATAGGGCATCCAAAAGAACAAATTTTCCTTCCATTATGATGATACGATTAGCTAGTGATGAGGATTAGCTCAGTTCCAGCTATCCATTCCCTTGGCATTTCCTTTGGAATGTGGCTTTCAGGTTGAGATTACTGCCTATTTTCTCCTCACTTTATAATGGATCCCATACAAGTCCGACAGATCTGTTATCCAAGAATGCTGCTATTTTGTTTGTGTGTATATTATACCTGCCTTAACCTCTCTGCTTTGTACTTTAAATCTGTTCATTCAGACTTTTTTTTTTTGAAAATTTTATTTGGGTTTTCACAAAAACAAAATACAAATAAAACATCTTTTTTGAAAATAGCATGGTCCCAGGTTATCACTTCTTCATACAGACACAAAACTCAATTTCATGCTCATTTTTATATTCTATTCCATATCATTACCATTTTATATTTTCTACATAGTTTTTCCCCTCTTTTAATTTTCTCAACTTTGTTTTAATTATCTCATCTCAATTCAAATCATCATATTTATACTTTTGTCTGTCCTGTTTCAATTTCACATTATCTTTTCTTATTAAGCAAATTTTCCCCTGTAGTTACCAATTAGAGTATGACACCTTTATATCCTTTAATTTTATCAATTCAAACTCTTATTTAAGCTTCAATGTATACCTTTAAGATTATAGCATTTAATATAATACATAACTTCAAATCGAGTTCTGCTTGGTACATTCTTAAAATAGAGACTATATTCTTAAAAAGAAAAAATTATATATATATATAAATAAAACACACATTCCATTCCAATTCAATTCTATCATTAATATGCATTTAAATCTTAACATCTTTAACATTTGTTTTCAATTAAATATCATAATTCCTTGGGAACACTTATAAACTTTCCATAGTTAATTCTTTTTTCCCCATATTTCTCACTTATATTTTTATAAATGATTACTAATAATTAAAAATGTTCCCTTTTATTTCTCTCAATCATTTTAATTCATTTATTTATTAACAAACATCCCACTACATTACAGTAAATATTTTATCCATCATCATATTTTCTAAAATTATTTCTATTTGTAATATAACAGTGCTATCTTATGTACCTTTGCAGAATCCCCTTTGCAATTAAATTTTCACCCATTATCTCTAAACAAGCTTATGGTTACAATCCTTATATCTTTTCTCTGTTTCTCCATTTCTTGTTTTTGTTTTTTACAACTTCTTTTCCTTGACTTCTTTCCTCTCTTCTTCTCCCTCCCCTTTTTACCCCCTTGTCTCTCTACTTCTAACTCTTTCATCTGTAATCCCCTCTTCTGTGTCTTTCTAATATTATATTTCTAGTCTTAAAACTTTCACTCTCTTTCCCCGCTTTTCTCCCCCCCTACTTAAAATTATTTGATCTTTAAAGAAGGCTTCTTCTTTGTCCCAATCTTCTTGTTCTGCAAGCATTTCTTGTTGCTTCTCATAGTTCCAGATCTCCATTTCTAAGAAATGAAACACGAAGCCAAAAGAACTTCTCCCTTCTTGTGAATCTTCTTTCCATTTTAAAGTTCCATTTTCAGTTCTTCTAAGAGTGATACCATTTAAAAAACTTTTAAACAACCAACCGGTTAATTTTAGTCATCTAGATGCAAAAACCAAAAATCACCAAATAATCCAAATACTCCAAGGCTGTTTCTACTTGCTTCTTTTTTCCACTTTCTCTTCCTGGGGTTCTATTATTTTGTTACCAAGTTTCAATTAAAATGTATCTTTGAGGAATCTTGTTAAAATTTCACTGTAAGTTCCTTTTAATTACAGTTCCATTCCTTAATTCCAGGCAGTCTCCTCCATTTTTCCAGATCCTACCCTTTTATTCTTTTTTTTCTCCTTTCCTGCTTTTAAAAACTTTTAAATGTCCAGAAATCTTTATTATCCCTTTGACTTTTATTTGCAGCTTAGATGCATATTAATGTCAAAGTGGATTCCCCCCCCAATTTCTTGCTTAAGTCTCTTAGCAATCAGTATAAGGAAGGGAAGAAAAAAACCTAATCCTTTCCCTTCTCTCTCTCCTTCGCAGCTTCAAAATCTTCTTTGGGAAACAATGTTGTTAAGTTTAAATTCCAGGGTACCTTATTTGTTGCTTTTGCTGTTTGACCCGGTCAACCAAAATTTTATCTTCTTATCTTCCTCCTGCACATTCTTTTCTGGTTGTGTTCTTCTTTGTGGTGGCCATTTCTGACCACCGCTACAACCGCCTTCGGGAAAGGGAGTAATGGCCAGCTGGGGAGGAGAGATGTGGCTCTCCTCAATCCTGCAGGCAGTCTCCTCCCTCTTCACCACCTCTACGGGGTGGCTTAGCCCCAAAACCAGCCAGCTCGGGCGCTCCAGCGGCGAGCATGGATCGAAGCCTCAGAGAGACGAGGTTTTGGTCTGTCGCCGAAGAAGCTCAAACCGGAAGTCCTGTTCATTCAGATTTTTTTGATTCCTCCTCTATTGAAGAGAGATAGATGGATCTCCTTTTTGTCTGGAAGGTCAATTTGCTCAGAGATGAATAGAGCCGATGGAAGAGGCATGCACTAAATGATAAAAATTAGAGATTTGGACCACACACCCCACATTCTTAGGAAAAGATTGGAAGTTTGTTTTCCCAATTGGATGTGAGAGTAGGAGTGGAAATGCATGTTGGGATTCATAAATTCTTCCCTAAATCTATCCTGCAAGCAAGTTCTGAGGATTATGAAAGGTGTCCTCTGTGGTAGGGCAGTTTACTGAAAGGTTCTGCTGAACAGTCTGAGTGGATGTCAATCTCATCAGAAATGACAAGAACAAAAATAGATTAATTTAATGAATGTCTTCCTTTGATTCTGGAGGATTAACATTTAAAGTCTGGTCTACCTGTCTGATTAGAAAAGGTCCCTTCTGGACAAGCCTCACACTGGTAGCAGCAAACCTGCTCGCCCTCTGGAACTCTTCTCCTCTCTCCTGCTTGGCACCTCTTCATGCCACACCTGGCAAAGGGGATGGCCTGAAAGAGAAATACCAATGAATTCTTTAATTGGTTCCACATTTCCATTTCTATGCTCAGAATCACTTCTAACCAAATTGTTCATCATTGTCTATCAAAAACCAGGAACAGCTGCTGGGGGATTCAGGACAGTGGCACTCCCAACCTACCAATAGATGCTGGAAATTGGAACTGGGGTTTTATCCTGCAAAGGAAGGCTTGTGACTGAATCACAGCATTTCTAAAAGAAAGAACCCTGAAGATGCAACTAAGCAGAAATGGTCCATGGAAATCACTGTTTTTGCTGAAATGTCATCCTGCATTTCAAGCAGACATTGTTCATTTTGTGGAATGACACAAATCAGACCTCAAATGTGTTACACCAAAGCAGATTTTTCACCAATTGACTGGCATGATTTCTTACTCAATTGATTATTTTTCAAGTTAGAAGGATGTTCTGCATCTTTCCCTGAACTTACATTTCCTTGCAGCTCACCTTTGTAGCCCAGATGATTTCATCAGAGTAAATGATGAAATCCTGGCCTGGGGGAGCCTCAGGATTTACTTGCCCAACCTTCATGAGGACAAAAGATCTATTGGGGAGGAGAACCCAGTTGAAAAGGTCATAATGGGCAGATCCCAGTCCATCTTCTGAGAAGGAGACTTCATCTCCAGCACTGTTGTTGAACTGCACGTTCCTCAAATAGGGAAGAATCTGAAAGAAAGGAGACCTTCAGGAATAGGAGTATTTGGGCTAGAGCTACAAATGAGACATCATGGCTTCTACCATCACATAATGGCCATCTTGAGAAGTTGCGTTTGTATTTGAGAAGCTAGTTCCACCTCTTGGTGGCGATCTGAGGAATCAGGCTTATTTAATTCTGAAACTAAAAGTCTCCCTTTTATCACTGGACATAGTTTCAACTCCAATTTGATGAAAGCACCAGTTTGGCCCAAGTTCTTGTTAACTGATAAATGAATGTTTGGAATGAATAAATAATTTCTATCAGGACCATGGAAAATTCCAATGGTTTTTTTTTTTAGCTCATTGTCAAAATCTGCAGAATGCAGGAACCAGGTTTGATGAACTGGACCATGTGAAGAAAGCATCTGAACTGGTTGGTCACTTCACTATTCCGAGAGGTCCAACGTTTTAGCTTTTGATGCAGGAAATTCTGATGAATTTCAGACCAGGAACCCATTAGGACCACTTTGAATCTTGCTCTGTGCTAGGATTGATATAGAAACAAAATCACAGTATTGGAAGGGACATTGGAGGTCTTCTAGTCCAACCTCCTGCTCAAGAAACAGACCCTATACAGTTTTAGACAACTGGCTATCCTGTCTCTTCTTAAATGACTCCAGTAGTGGGGTATCTCTGACTTCTAAAGGTAAACCATTCCTTAAGAAATTTCTCCTAACTTCTACATTGCTTCTCTCTTTTGTTACTTTCCATCCATTATTAATAAGAAGCTGTTTTCAGAGAAGAAGCTGAGTGACACAACAAATGGTAAACTAAAAAAACAGGACAGGGTCTCAGATGAATTGGTATGGGAGCATGTACACATTTAATCAGTAACAGAAGTAATTCATATGGAGAGCTTCCAATCTAAGGGTCTGTGGACTGAGTCAAAAGCCATAGAAATTACCTGCCATGACTGGACATTTGAGATTCTCTTTCCAAGCCTCATCGTGGTTGGTCCAACTCTGGATCCATACATTGCATGTAAAGCATGTGCCAGAGCATAAACGGCATTGTAGATATTGTAACTTTCACCTGTCATGCTTGTTTCAAAAACGTAAGGTGGCAGATTCTGCAAATTCTCTTTTCCTGTACATTGTTTTTCCCCCTTTGGAGGGATCTCCCCTGATTGATGGATCTTGCACTGAAAGATATCTTCCCACCATGTAGGGAGAAAGATATCTCCTTGGGGGTTCAAGGGGTCAAAAGACAGGAGGAAGTGGCTAAATTCTGAGACATCCCCAGAGTGGTCCCTGAAATGCAAGACACCATGGAAAAGCTTTATATATAGCAATGGGTTTTCAGAATCTTCCATGCCAAGTTTCCAATGGGAAGTGAAGATACAAACTTTCCTAAATGATATTTTTTTGGAATTTTCAAAATAAAATAACGCCGCTATTACAATGGAAATAACACTTGAGTGTCCAAACAGAATAAACACTTCTGCTTTATACCAGGTGCGGACATGGAGAAGAAACTTGTTCCGAGTGTTTACAATATCATCCAATTCCAGCATTAGAGTGAAGGCCAGGCAGATCTCCTTCTCCTGGAGCATTGGTGTCAGAGTTGAGATGAAACGTTCTCCATTGTCATCTTCAGGGGCCAGAAGCCCAACCCAGTTTCACTGGAAATACAGGAGCAGCTGGACTAAACCCACATACTGAGGATATTCCTTGGGATTCATCCGGAAGAAGGAAGGATAAACTCTTCTCTCTCCCGGAGAGAACTCAAAGCCAACACCGAGCTGGAGAAAAACAGATTCTTTTTTCAAAGACAAAGTAAAAGTTTCATGTTGACTTTAGAAGTTACCATTGTGTGGTTGATGGTCTAGCAGTCAGGCTGACTCTCTTTGACTGGCAAACTTCATCTCCTTCCCTTCTGAGCCATTTTTATTGGTTTTCAGAAGACAAGAGAATAAACCAACAACCTGATAAAGAATAAATGGCACTAAAATGATGGCTACCTTTTAATAAAGAGTAATCTAAGATTTACAAGCTCATTATATGCACTCCCCCCAACAAAAAGCTACTTTTAATATCATCTTTGGCTTCTGTGCGTGCTTTTGATCTTTCTCTATTCCACACTATATCCAAGAAAGCTCTCTTACCTGGGGGACTTTAAAAATGCTGAAGATGGAATCCATCAGCCTTGACGACTTGGGATGGAGACCACCAATGATGGAGAGCAGACTTTTCTGCAGGTCACATTTGTAACCTGGAACCACTTGGCCTAGTGAGGAGAGCATGGAAAGGCTGTTTAAGGAAATATCCACCTCGCTCTGGAAATGGCGATAGATGTGGAAGCCAAGGGTGATGTTGGGGAGCAGAAGAAAATCCTTATTGACCTTGGAGACAGAAAACATCAATGCAAGGAACTGCTGGTAGTTACTGGGGGTGAGTCTGTAGTGAGGGAAACATAGGAGGACATTATACGAAAGCTTGTGCATGGCTGTAGAGTTTGCTTCACTGTTTGGGGGGAATTTGAGGGCAGAAACTCCTCAATTTCATTGGGTTTGGATTTCTTTCCCCAAAGGATTTCCTCTTGGCTAAACTTGGATGACATTCTGAGAAAGGAGACAAGCCTTCCCATAGATATCATGGACTGTTTTATATTCTCTATCACCCCTGTCCTATTCACTTTGCTGAAGTGGCTGAAATCCTTTCCAACTGCTCCCCTTTCACTGTAATTATCTAAGGTCTCTCTTGGAGCAGCTTCTTCAGGTTTGGTAACGCTTGCTGAGCACAGGACTACAATCAGCAGGGGTCACCTCATAGATTTACTGAAGGCCATTATTCAAGGGCAATGCTTATTCTAACACTGTGAGGGATTTTTTGTACCTCCTGAACACTATAAGAGTGTTGACCTTTTATTTGAATTTTATACCACAAATTATAATTTGAGTTCTTCACTAGACCAGCACAACTTCCCTCTTCATTTTTGTTGTTTATCATCTTCCTGATGAAGATGATTGAGAATTCTCACCTATTTTAAGTGTTTGCTAATTTATTGAGAGAAGCACAAAATATGCACTCCACCAGGACAGTGCAAATATTAGAAGAAATATTTCTGAAAAAAGTCCCCGATTTTAAAGCAAAGAGAATAATTATCTGTATGTTTCCCCTCCAGCTGGAACTTACACAGTGTTAGGTATAACATTGATACCAAATATGGTTTGGGTGAATAAATATATAAAACTTAGATATCATGGTTTAAGTGCTTATCACTTTAAGCACAATGCTGCAGGCAATTAGCCGATTAAGGGTGCGGTTAGAAGTTACAATATAAGGAAGCATTAGAAGCTGGAAATCTTGCTGCGACTAACTGTGTCTTACTGTGACTAACTGTGATTACTGACTGTGAGTGCCTGTGACTGAACTGTTCTTGTTTGCTACTGTTTGCTGATTTACTGCGTAATTCTACTGTTCTACTGTTTGAACTTCTTGCTGAATATCCAGCGTTTGTTCCTCTGGAGAGAGGCACCGGAGGAGGAGAAGATATCTTTATCGGCTGATAAAGATATTGCAAGGACTCTTAACTTGGACTATAATAGTGAGTCTTACTGGATGGAAATATAGTGAATGACTATTGGACTGAATGACAATGCTTTAAACTCTAAATGGATTAAAAAACTATTTAAACTACAAACAGTGTTTGTGTTCAGTGTGTGTATACTCTGGGGCCCTTCCACTCTCGTTTGGCTGCCTGGCTTGACTACTGCTGCAATACTCTGCTAGGGGTTAATCCCCAAACACTAACAATTGGTTATGGGCCCAGCAGCATAGTCTAACTAACCAGGATATAGCAGAGAGAGTTGGTGTGAGTTGCACATTACTGTAAAAACAAACTGTTTTAATTAGTTTAAAATAGTCAAAATATCTGAAGAGTAATGGCACAAGTAAATTTGTCACAACTGTCCATGATATCCAGGCTGGACGGAACAAACTATGTTTCATGGTCAATGAAATGTAGTTTACTTCTACGTAAAGAAGGTTTGTGGGACATTATAGCAAACCCACCAGATGTGAGTAGCTGGGATCCTGCTGATGATGATGATAACGAAAAGTTACAAGACTTTAAACTGAAGAATGAGCAGGCTTTATGCATCATAGGACTGACTCTCTGTGATCAGCAGCTTGTCCATATTCGTGGAGAAGAAAATGCTGCAAACTGCTGGGAGAACCTCAGGAAGATTTATGTTCGGGACAGTGTAGGAGCACATATAAATCTTACACGGAAGCTTTTTCGAACGCATCTTCAGAGGAATGGAGATATGTTAGTTCATTTAAACTGTATGAAGAGGATTTTTCAAGATTTGCAAGAAAAAGAGCTTATATTTAATGAACTGCAACAAGTCTACATAATATTATCTTCATTAGATCAAAGCTATGATGACTATGTGACTTCGTTAGAGGTATTGCCAAAAGAAAGCCTCTCATTAACCGAGATTACAGGCAGGCTACTAGAAGAAGCCAGAAGAAGGCGTGAGCGTGACGAGCTGAGAGAAGATAAGAAAGAAGAGAAATTATCTTCAAAGCTTGAAAGAAACCAGATTAGCAAAGTAAAGCACCCGGAAGAAGAGAATTTATCTTCAACAGCATACACAATTAAAAAATGTTTTAATTGTGGAGGCAGAGGACATTTGGCAAGATTCTGCAAAAAGAGAAAAAGCCAGAATATAAAAAAGCCTAAGAAAGCATTTGAACTAGCCACGTTTAGCAACTCTGATGTGAAGAATGATCTATGGGTGGTTGACAGTGGCGCATCCCACTGCATCACAAGAGATAAGAAAAAATTTATAAAAATGTCTAAAAGTTCTCAACATATATCTCTTGCAAACGGTTGGAATCTTAACGCGAAAGGTGAAGGTCTTGCACATTGTCCGTGCATAAACCAGGATATAAAAATGTTGTATGTACCGCAACTAAAGTTTAATTTGCTTTCAGTAAGGGTATTAGATAAATTAGGTTATGTAATTACTTTTAAGGATAATAATTGCATAATTGAAAAAGATAACAAAAGGGTAACTGCAGCTTTAAATGGAACATTATATGTCTTAGATAATAGTAAGAAAGGGGAGGCACAAACTGTATTTAATAATATAAAGCCTCATGAAGAATGTATCCATTTATTGCATAGGCGTTTGGGGCATGTAAATTTTAAAATGCTAAAATGTACAGTTGAGTTATCTGAAGGAATAAGGTTAAAACCTTGTGATAAATATTTGCGTTGTAATGTTTGCTGTGAAGATAAGAGCAAAGTATTGCCTGCAAATAGGCTAAATGGTTTCAAAACAAAAGAACCTTTAGAAGTGGTATTTGCAGACATAATAGGTCCAAAGAAACCCAGTATGGGGGGTGCTAGATATATACTGAGCATTATGGACCATTATTCTAGATATGGGTTTTGCTATTTAATGAAAAGCAAAACTGAAACATATCAACATTTTTTCAATTGGATTAAGTTTGCTGAAAGAAAGTCTAAAAGGCAACTGATAACCCTGGTGACAGATAATGGTACGGAATTTATTAATAACAAATTCCAGAACAGACTTAAGGTAGCTGGAATAGAGCATAAGAAGTCTGCTCCATACAGGCCAGAACATAATGCTTTTATTGAAAGAAGAGGCCAAACACTACAGGCAATGGTTAGAACAATGTTAAATGATTCTGGGTTACCTGATTCTTTGTGGGGGGAGGCTACAATGTGTGCTAATAACATATTGAACAACGTTGTTAATACAACAACAGGTGAAATACCATTTACCAGGTGGCATGGCAGGAAACCTGACCTAAGTTACCTGCACACATTTGGTGCACCAGCATGGGTGCATATTCCTGCACAACTCAGAAAAAAAAGGGCAACATAGAGCTAAACGATTTTTTCTTCGTTGGTTATCAGGCAAACCATAGGGCATATAGATTTTGGGAGAAAGGCACATCTAAAGTGTTATGTAGTGCTAGTGCCCAATTTCTAGAACATGAAGGATGGGAGAAATTAGAACAGGATGCCAATAAAGATGTAATTATTGAATCCTATAGAAATCCCATTAGTTATCCCTGTAACTTTAAAAATAAAGTAAAGAGAAAAATACAGGATGAGATAGTGCCCATAAAGGAAGAAACAGATTCAATAGCTGAACAGGATGAGGAAGATGAACAGGTAGTAGTTCAACAAAGTCCTCCTGTAAGCCCTGTAATTCCCAGAAGAACTACACGTATATCTAGACCGCCTGATAGGTACCAGGCTAACACAGTGTGCCAGATTAATCAAGTTCCTAATTCTGTTGAAGAAATTAAAAAGTATCCTACTAAGGAAAAAGAAAGTTGGTATGCAGCAATGAATAAGGAACTGAATTCATTAAGAGATATGAAAGTGTATGAGAATGCCAAATTACCTGTAGGTAAGAAGTCCATTGGCTGCAAATGGATTTTTAAGGTAAAAACAGATAAAGATGGTAATTTAATCCATAAGGCAAGGTTAGTAGCCCAAGGTTTTAGGCAGAATGCCAATGACTACGATGAGGTGTTTGCACCTAGTCTTAAGGCAGCAACCTTGAGGGCAGCTTTAGTGTGGGCAGCTAGTAAAAACTATATAGTTAACCATCTAGATGTGGAAACTGCTTACTTGCACGCCCCATTAAAACATACTATTTATATGAAAAAACCTGTTGGTATTAAAAGTGAAAATAAGGATAATAATGATTGTTGGTTGTTAAAGAAAAGCCTCTATGGTCTTAAACAATCAGGCAATGAATGGAACCAGTATATTGTAAAGGAACTAACAATATAGGATTTAAAGCTGGTTTAGCCGATCCATGTTTGTTTAAGAGGAGACAAATGGGAAAGTATCATTATTATTACTATTCACAGATGACATTGCATTGATTACTGAAACTAATGATGAAGCAAATAAAATAATAGCATCATTAGGAAAGAGAATAAAGATCAAGCAATTAGGGGAGATAAAGAAGTATCTCGGTTTAAATATAAAGAAAACACGGAAAGGTTTTTAAGATATCTCAGGAAGATAAGATAAGCAAATTGCTAAAAGATTACAAGATGGAGCTTTGTAAGCCAGCTAAGACTCCAATGAGTCAGGAGTTTAGCAACACTGATGAACAAAGCCCGGAGTTTGATAAGGTGATTTATCAATCTTTAATTGGTAGTTTGAGTTATATTAGTAATTGGTCTAGACCAGATATTTCGTACTGCGTGAATCAGTTGGCTAGATTCAATTCTGCACCATGTGAAAGACACTGGATTGCAGCTAAGAGGATATTAAGATATCTTAAAAAGACAATGAATTATTCATTGTATTTAGAACCAAAGGGTGATTTAATTCTGAGTGCTTATGCAGATGCTAGCTTTGCATCAGAAAGAGACACTAGAAAGTCGACTTCAGGAACAGCCATAATGCTGGGTAAGACATTAATAGGCTGGAAGTCAATAAGACAACAGCATATAAGTTTGTCTACTATGGAGGCAGAATTCTCCTGTTTTTCACTGTTATGTACAGAATTAATAATGTATAAACAAATATTAATTGATATAGGTATAACTGTAGATTATCCTATAATTATACATGAAGATAATCAGGCAGCAATTCAAATGGCCACAAATATTGCAGTAAAAACAAGGAGCAAGCATACAGATCTAAGATACCTAAACGTGAGACAATCTGTAAGAAGTAAGATGATTCAGCTAGAGTACTGTATGTCGGAGGACAATTTAGCTGATAATTTTACTAAAGCCCAAGGTGCCAGGAAGCACCAGGAGAGTTGTGAAAAATATGGGATTAGATTGTAAAGGTATTATATATTTATTACACCCAAAAGGGGAGTATGTTAGGTATAACATTGATACCAAATATGGTTTGGGTGAATAAATATATAAAACTTAGATATCATGGTTTAAGTGCTTATCACTTTAAGCACAATGCTGCAGGCAATTAGCCGATTAAGGGTGCGGTTAGAAGTTACAATATAAGGAAGCATTAGAAGCTGGAAATCTTGCTGCGACTAACTGTGTCTTACTGTGACTAACTGTGATTACTGACTGTGAGTGCCTGTGACTGAACTGTTCTTGTTTGCTACTGTTTGCTGATTTACTGCGTAATTCTACTGTTCTACTGTTTGAACTTCTTGCTGAATATCCAGCGTTTGTTCCTCTGGAGAGAGGCACCGGAGGAGGAGAAGATATCTTTATCGGCTGATAAAGATATTGCAAGGACTCTTAACTTGGACTATAATAGTGAGTCTTACTGGATGGAAATATAGTGAATGACTATTGGACTGAATGACAATGCTTTAAACTCTAAATGGATTAAAAACTATTTAAACTACAAACAGTGTTTGTGTTCAGTGTGTGTATACTCTGGGGCCCTTCCACTCTCGTTTGGCTGCCTGGCTTGACTACTGCTGCAATACTCTGCTAGGGGTTAATCCCCAAACCATAACACACAGTTTCTAAAAAATGCGTCACTGTATTAAAGTCAAAGACAGGAGACTTTGCAATGGTTCCCAAAGGCAAAATCCCACCAATAATGAAATCACCAGGCCTGTAGTAGCTTTCGTCTAATTTGATATAATCCCTGATCACACAAATGGTTTGTAGCCTCTTTGCTGTAGTTGGAGCCAGGAGACAGAAGAGCATCAGCATCAACAGTAGCATGACTCCTGCCTGGTCATTCTTGTCTTCTTCCCTCCTAGAGCAGAAATCACAGTTTATGCAGAAAGTGATTTACAGGTTGCTCCTGAAATCTCACTGGAACTTTAGCAGATCAGATACCACCTCTGCCTCCTGGAGGTCCCCAGGACAAATTTATAGCAACCATGTTTCCTCTTACCTGTGTTTGGGCTATGACCATAGAGGAAACAAAGGCATGTGAGACTCTTAAAACCCAGGAGTGAGCTCTTTGCAGGACCAGCTAAGGTGACACATTCTGCCCCACAACTGGTGAACTCAGCAATATTTTTCAAAGCAAGTTTCACCTTGTAAGATCTTTGTGTCTAGAAATCCACAGAGGATACCTGCAGAATGCCTGTTCTTCTGATAATTACAGGGAAAGGCCATTGCCCTACCCAATAGCTTCTCTTCATGCAGCAGAATGGAAAACATGTTTGTATCTCTTCTTGTAATTCATAGAGCAGATGGAGTCATGGGGAAAGTTGTATATTTGACCTACATGAAAGTGACTCCTGAACACAAGATGGATTTTTGGCTTATGCCCTAGTTTGGTCAGAAAATAGGAGTGCTACTTGGGTATGGTGGCACAAGACAGAAATGTAATTTAAGGAGGAATTTCAGGATATGAACTGCAATATTTTTGGCAACACTTGCAAATTTTTGTTGCTTTAGTTGAAGGGCAGCAATTGTTGTCCAATTGTCTCTTTTGATCTTTTGGGGTGTTGCTCCCCAAATTTCCTTGAAAAGTCATTCACAGGACCAGTTGGGATCATTACTAGTGTACCACAACCTCCATGTCTGAGACTCTGGGAGGGCATTTCACAATTGACTGTGGGGTTCGCCAGACTTATGGTCTTGAGGGATGTCCATTTGCCATCCCTGGGGCAGGCCTTAGAGGCATTTCAAGATGGCCTCCATCCTTCTTGGCTCAACCCAAAACAGATCACTTCCAAAGTTATCTGAGGAGGAGCTATCCTGGTCCCCTTTGTCCTGGCCAGATCATGGCCTGGTGACTTTGAGAATCTTTTATGCTTCCCCTCAATGCAGGGAGACAGGATCTATTTGACCAGTCGACTCTTAGTGACCAATGAGTTTCAAATAAGAAAATCAGCTCCTTGAAATAATCAACACATCTTTTTTCCAGTTTAACATTTTTTATTAGGTTATAAGATAAAACACAAAAGTAAATAGGAAGACGCAGTAGAAGGGGGAAAGGGAGAGAAAAGTGAAGAGAAATTGGGGAAAAGAAAAGAAGAAGCATTGATTACCGACTCCCTCTTTTGCAGTAAAAAAAAGCATTGAATCAAGCCATAACTTTTTGTTTTCCCATAATAATACAAACTAGCCATTTCTAGAAAAGTTTTTTTCTCAAAATCCTCTTCCATTAAACCCAAAAGAAAAGTTTCTGGTTTCATTTTTATTTTTGTTTTAAGAATTTTCTGTATTATAATATGAATCTTACTCCAAAATGTCTTTGCTTTATCACATGTCCACCATAAATGTCAAAAAGTTCCTTCGTTGTTTGATATTTCCAACATTGATTTGAAATACCCTTATACATTCAGGATAATTTATCTGGTGTTAAATGCCAGTAATACATCATCTTATAAAAATTTTCTTTTAAATTATAGTTTAGTGTAAATTTTGAACCTTTCATTAACATATCTTCCCATTGTTCAAGCATCACATTATATCCAAAATTCCTTGCACACTAAATAATGTCAAGTTTTACATGTTCACTTTCCAAATTCAATTTCAACATTTCATAAATCTTAGCAATAACATCATTACCATGCAGTAAAATTTCCAATTCATTTTTAGCTTCATATAGAACCTTCTTTTATATTTATTCCAATTTCTTAGTATGGCACGTCTAGCAACGTGATTATTAAAATCAACATTAACTTTAATCATACCATAAATAACTGTACCATCCAAACCTTAATTTATGGCCCTCTAATTCTGGTAGCCTCTTATTCTGGAGGTTCATTCACTCTTTTAACCAGGCAAGACAACATGCCTCAAAATATAATTTCAGGTCTGGCAAACCCAACCCACCTTTTTCCTTAGCATCTAGCACTAGTTTGTATCTAATTCTTGGTTTTTCCTTTGCCATGTAAACTTAGAAATATTTGAAATAATAAACACAGTTTTCCTTTCATACAGGGCATTGGATCTCAGTCAGGACACTTTAAAAACAGGAAAAACAAAAGACTGATCATAGGAATATGGTAAGCATTTGCAGAACTTGATAAGGAATTCTTTATGGACAAATTCCTCCTTCACGTCATCATTTATTAGAAATCTTGTCACATTCTAAAGATGCCACAAAGATAAATGTAAATGAGGCAACTCCTTGCATTACTTAGACATTTTTGTTTCTTACTATATTTTCTCTACAATTCAGATCAGGCCTCAGCAGAATAACGTAGCATTTGGGGAAAAAGATACAAGCCAAGAGAGCAGCTCCAGAGACCAAAATGGAGAAAATCTCCACAGCCACCATGGACTTCCCTTTGGTGCTCAGGTAGCTGGGGAGGAAGGAGATCCAAACACTGCAAAAGACCAGCATGCTAAAAGTAATGAACTTGGCTTCATTAAAGCTGTCAGGCAATTTCCTAGCTAGAAATGCCACTGTGAAACTGACAAGAGCCAAAAGTCCTAGGTAACAGAGGACACAGTAAAACATTACAGGTGAGCCTTGCTTACATTCCAAGATGATCTCTCCATACAAGGAGTGAAAGTCAAAGTTGGGAAATGGGGGAGAGGTTCCCAGCCAGGTGGCACAAATGACTGCTTGGATCAGAGGACAGGCTATGATAATGGAGTTGGTCAGTGGTTTTCCTAAGAGTTTCCTTGTCTTGTTCCCTGGCTTGGTGGCCATGAAGGCCAGAACCACCATGACAGTCTTTGCCAACACAGAGGAAACTGCAAGGGAAAAGAGAATGGAAAAGGCAGATTGTTGGAAGAGACAGGCGAGCTTCCCTGGTTGACCAATGAAAAGGAAGGAACAGAGGAAGCAGAGCAGGAGGGAGGCCAAGAGGATGTAGGTGAGATCTCGGTTGTTAGCTTTGACGATTGGTGTGTCATGATGTTTACAGAAAATCACCAGGACTGCAGAAGTTATCACTGAGAGAAAAAGAACAAGAAAAACTAAAATATATCCCAGGGTGTCTTGGTAGGCAAGGAAGTGGATCTTCTTGGCAATGCATTGGTCATTGTCCTTGTTGGGATATTGGTCTTCTGGGCAGGGTTCACAGTCAGCTGCATCTGAAATCAAAAGTCTTTGTCTAAGGATTTCTTGAGCAACTACCATGCACATTATCCCTCCCACAAAAGTGATACACATGTTGCCTTTTTGCTGTTGATCTATCCACAAAGACAGTAATGAAATAATCCCCTGTGCTATTTATAGGGCATCCAAAAGAACAAATTTTCCTTCCATTATGATGATACGATTAGCTAGTGATGAGGATTAGCTCAGTTCCAGCTATCCATTCCCTTGGCATTTCCTTTGGAATGTGGCTTTCAGGTTGAGATTACTGCCTATTTTCTCCTCACTTTATAATGGATCCCATACAAGTCCGACAGATCTGTTATCCAAGAATGCTGCTATTTTGTTTGTGTGTATATTATACCTGCCTTAACCTCTCTGCTTTGTACTTTAAATCTGTTCATTCAGACTTTTTTTTGGGGGGATTTTATTTGGGTTTTCACAAAAACAAAATACAAATAAAACATCTTTTTGAAAATAGCATGGTCCCAGGTTATCACTTCTTCATACAGACACAAAACTCAATTTCATGCTCATTTTTATATTCTATTCCATATCATTACCATTTTATATTTTCTACATAGTTTTTCCCCTCTTTTAATTTTCTCAACTTTGTTTTAATTATCTCATCTCAATTCAAATCATCATATTTATACTTTTGTCTGTCCTGTTTCAATTTCACATTATCTTTTCTTATTAAGCAAATTTTCCCCTGTAGTTACCAATTAGAGTATGACACCTTTATATCCTTTAATTTTATCAATTCAAACTCTTATTTAAGCTTCAATGTATACCTTTAAGATTATAGCATTTAATATAATACATAACTTCAAATCGAGTTCTGCTTGGTACATTCTTAAAATAGAGACTATATTCTTAAAAAGAATATATATATATATATATATATATATATATATATATATATATATATATATAAATAAAACACACATTCCATTCCAATTCAATTCTATCATTAATATGCATTTAAATCTTAACATCTTTAACATTTCTTTTCAATTAAATATCATAATTCCTTGGGAACACTTATAAACTTTCCATAGTTAATTCTTTTTTCCCCATATTTCTCACTTATATTTTTATAAATGATTACTAATAATTAAAAATGTTCCCTTTTATTTCTCTCAATCATTTTAATTCATTTATTTATTAACAAACATCCCACTACATTACAGTAAATATTTTATCCATCATCATATTTTCTAAAATTATTTCTATTTGTAATATAACAATGCTATTTTATGTACCTTTGCAGAATCCCCTTTGCAATTAAATTTTCACCCATTATCTCTAAACAAGCTTATGGTTACAATCCTTATATCTTTTCTCTGTTTCTCCATTTCTTGTTTTTGTTTTTTACAACTTCTTTTCCTTGACTTCTTTCCTCTCTTCTTCTCCCTCCCCTTTTTAACCCCTTGTCTCTCTACTTCTAACTCTTTCATCTGTAATCCCCTCTTCTGTGTCTTTCTAATATTATATTTCTAGTCTTAAACCTTTCACTCTCTTTCCCCCCTTTTCTCCCCCCCCACTTAAAATTATTTGATCATTAAAGAAGGCTTCTTCTTTGTCCCAATCTTCTTGTTCTGCAAGCATTTCTTGTTGCTTCTCATAGTTCCAGATCTCCATTTCTAAGAATTGAAACACGAAGCCAAAAGAACTTCTCCCTTCTTGTGAATCTTCTTTCCATTTTAAAGTTCCGTTTTCAGTTCTTCTAAGAGTGATACCATTTAAAAAACTTTTAAACAACCAACCGGTTAATTTTAGTCATCTAGATGCAAAAACCAAAAATCACCAAATAATCCAAATACTCCAAGGCTGTTTCTACTTGCTTCTTTTTTCCACTTTCTCTTCCTGGGGTTCTATTATTTTGTTACCAAGTTTCAATTAAAATGTATCTTTGAGGAATCTTGTTAAAATTTCATTGTAAGTTCCTTTTAATTACAGTTCCATTCCTTAATTCCAGGCAGTCTCCTCCATTTTTCCAGATCCTACCCTTTTATTCTTTTTTTCTCCTTTCCTGCTTTTAAAAACTTTTAAATGTCCAGAAATCTTATTTATCCCTTTGACTTTTAATTGCAGCTTAGATGCATATTAATGTCAAAGTGGATTCCCCCCCCCCAATTTCTTGCTTAAGTCTCTTAGCAATCAGTATAAGGAAGGGAAGAAAAAAAACCTAATCCTTTCCCTTCTCTCTCTCCTTCGCAGCTTCAAAATCTTCTTTGGGAACAATGTTGTTAAGTTTAAATTCCAGGGTACCTTATTTGTTGCTTTTGCTGTTTGACCCGGTCAACCAAAATTTTATCTTCTTATCTTCCTCCTGCACATTCTTTTCTGGTTGTGTTCTTCTTTGTGGTGGCCATTTCTGACCACCGCTACAACCGCCTTCGGGAAAGGGAGTAATGGCCAGCTGGGGAGGAGAGATGTGGCTCTCCTCAATCCTGCAGGCAGTCTCCTCCCTCTTCACCACCTCTACGGGGTGGCTTAGCCCCAAAACCAGCCAGCTCGGGGCGCTCCAGCGGCGAGCATGGATCGAAGCCTCAGAGAGACGAGGTTTTGGTCTGTCGCCGAAGAAGCTCAAACCGGAAGTCCTGTTCATTCAGATTTTTTTGATTCCTCCTCTATTGAAGAGAGATAGATGGATCTCCTTTTTGTCTGGAAGGTCAATTTGCTCAGAGATGGATAGAGCCGATGGAAGAGGCATGCACTAAATGATAAAAATTAGAGATTTGGACCACACACCCCACATTCTTAGGAAAAGATTGGAAGTTTGTTTTCCCAATTGGATGTGAGAGTAGGAGTGGAAATGCATGTTGGGATTCATAAATTCTTCCCTAAATCTATCCTGCAAGCAAGTTCTGAGGATTATGAAAGGTGTCCTCTGTGGTAGGGCAGTTTACTGAAAGGTTCTGCTGAACAGTCTGAGTGGATGTCAATCTCATCAGAAATGACAAGAACAAAAATAGATTAATTTAATGAATGTCTTCCTTTGATTCTGGAGGATTAACATTTAAAGTCTGGTCTACCTGTCTGATTAGAAAAGGTCCCTTCTGGACAAGCCTCACACTGGTAGCAGCAAACCTGCTTGCCCTCTGGAACTCTTCTCCTCTCTCCTGCTTGGCACCTCTTCATGCCACACCTGGCAAAGGGGATGGCCTGAAAGAGAAATACCAATGAATTCTTTAATTGGTTCCACATTTCCATTTCTATGCTCAGAATCACTTCTAACCAAATTGTTCACCATTGTCTATCAAAAACCAGGAACAGCTGCTCGGGGATTCAGGACAGTGGCACTCCCAACCTACCAATAGATGCTGGAAATTGGAACTGGGGTTTTATCCTGCAAAGGAAGGCTTGTGACTGAATCACAGCATTTCTAAAAGAAAGAACCCTGAAGATGCAACTAAGC
This sequence comes from Notechis scutatus, assembly GCF_049901735.1. Lineage (NCBI taxonomy): Eukaryota > Metazoa > Chordata > Lepidosauria > Squamata > Elapidae > Notechis > Notechis scutatus. Next base: position 337,194,504 of record NC_142009.1, on the reverse strand, counting down.
AGAAATGGTCCATGGAAATCACTGTTTTTGCTGAAATTTCATCCTGCATTTCAAGCAGACATTGTTCATTTTGTGGAATGACACAAATCAGACCTCAAATGTGTTACACCAAAGCAGATTTTTCACCAAATGACTGGCATGATTTCTTACTCAATTGATTATTTTTCAAGTTAGAAGGATGTTCTGCATCTTTCCCTGAACTTACAACATTTCCTTGCAGCTCACCTTTGTAGCCCAGATGATTTCATCAGAGTAAATGATGAAATCCTGGCCTGGGGGAGCCTCAGGATTTACTTGCCCAACCTTCATGAGGACAAAAGATCTATTGGGGAGGAGAACCCAGTTGAAAAGGTCATAATGGGCAGATCCCAGTCCATCTTCTGAGAAGGAGACTTCATCTCCAGCACTGTTGTTGAACTGCACGTTCCTCAAATAGGGAAGAATCTGAAAGAAAGGAGACCTTCAGGAATAGGAGTATTTGGGCTAGAGCTACAAATGAGACATCATGGCTTCTACCATCACATAATGGTCATCTTGAGAAGTTGCGTTTGTATTTGAGAAGCTAGTTCCACCTCTTGGTGGCGATCTGAGGAATCAGGCTTATTTAATTCTGAAACTAAAAGTCTCCCTTTTATCACTGGGCATAGTTTCAACTCCAATTTGATGAAAGCACCAGTTTGGCCCAAGTTCTTGTTAACTGATAAATGAATGTTTGGAATGAATAAATAATTTCTATCAGGACCATGGAAAATTCCAATGGTTTTTTTTTTAGCTCATTGTCAAAATCTGCAGAATGAAGGAACCAGGTTTGATGAACTGGACCATGTGAAGAAAGCATCTGAACTGGTTGGTCACTTCACTATTCCGAGAGGTCCAACATTTTAGCTTTTGATGCAGGAAATTCTGATGAATTTCAGACCAGGAACCCATTAGGACCACTTTGAATCTTGCTCTGTGCTAGGATTGATATAGAAACAAAATCACAGTATTGGAAGGGACATTGGAGGTCTTCTAGTCCAACCTCCTGCTCAAGAAACAGACCCTATACAGTTTTAGACAACTGGCTATCCTGTCTCTTCTTAAATGACTCCAGTAGTGGGGTATCTCTGACTTCTAAAGGTAAACCATTCCTTAAGAAATTTCTCCTAACTTCTACATTGCTTCTCTCTTTTGTTACTTTCCATCCATTATTAATAAGAAGCTGTTTTCAGAGAAGAAGCTGAGTGACACAACAAATGGTAAACTAAAAAAACAGGACAGGGTCTCAGATGAATTGGTATGGGAGCATGTACACATTTAATCAGTAACAGAAGTAATTCATATGGAGAGCTTCCAATCTAAGGGTCTGTGGACTGAGTCAAAAGCCATAGAAATTACCTGCCATGACTGGACATTTGAGATTCTCTTTCCAAGCCTCATCATGGTTGGTCCAACTCTGGATCCACACATTGCATGTAAAGCATGTGCCAGAGCATAAACAGCATTGTAGATATTGTAACTTTCTCCTGTCATGCTTGTTTCAAAAACGTAAGGTGGCAGATTCTGCAAATTCTCTTTTCCTGTACATTGTTTTTCCCCCTTTGGAGGGATCTCCCCTGATTGATGGATCTTGCACTGAAAGATATCTTCCCACCATGTAGGGAGAAAGATATCTCCTTGGGGGTTCAAGGGGTCAAAAGACAGGAGGAAGTGGCTAAATTCTGAGACATCCCCGGAGTGGTCCCTGAAATGCAAGACACCATGGAAAAGCTTTATATATAGCAATGGGTTTTCAGAATCTTCCATGCCAAGTTTCCAATGGGAAGTGAAGATACAAACTTTCCTAAATGATATTTTTTTGGAATTTTCAAAATAAAATAACGCCGCTATTACAATGGAAATAACACTTGAGTGTCCAAACAGAATAAACACTTCTGCTTTATACCAGGTGCGGACATGGAGAAGAAACTTGTTCCGAGTGTTTACAATATCATCCAATTCCAGCATTAGAGTGAAGGCCAGGCAGATCTCCTTCTCCTGGAGCATTGGTGTCAGAGTTGAGATGAAACGTTCTCCATTGTCATCTTCAGGGGCCATAAGCCCAACCCAGTTCCACTGGAAATACAGGAGCAGCTGGACTAAACCCACATACTGAGGATATTCCTTGGGATTAATCCGGAAGAAGGAAGGATAAACTCTTCTCTCTCCCGGAGAGAACTCAAAGCCAACACCGAGCTGGAGAAAAACAGATTCTTTTTTTAAAGACAAAGTAAAAGTTTCATGTTGACTTTAGAAGTTACCATTGTGTGGTTGATGGTCTAGCAGTCAGGCTGACTCTCTTTGACTGGCAAACTTCATCTCCTTCCCTTCTGAGCCATTTTTATTGGTTTTCAGAATACAAGAGAATAAACCAACAACCTGATAAAGAATAAATGGCACTAAAATGATGGCTACCTTTTAATAAAGAGTAATCTAAGATTTACAAGCTCATTATATGCACTCCCCCCAACAAAAAGCTACTTTTAATATCATCTTTGGCTTCTGTGCGTGCTTTTGATCTTTCTCTATTCCACACTATATCCAAGAAAGCTCTCTTACCTGGGGGACTTTAAAAATGCTGAAGATGGAATCCATCAGCCTTGACGACTTGGGATGGAGACCACCAATGATGGAGAGCAGACTTTTCTGCAGGTCACATTTGTAACCTGGAACCACTTGGCCTAGTGAGGAGAGCATGGAAAGGCTGTTTAAGGAAATATCCACCTCGCTCTGGAAATGGCGATAGATGTGGAAGCCAAGGGTGATGTTGGGGAGCAGAAGAAAATCGTTATTGACCTTGGAGACAGCAAACATCAATGCAAGGAACTGCTGGTAGTTATTTGGTCTGAGTCTGTAGTGAGGGAAACATAGGAGGATATTATACGAAAGCTTGTGCATGGCTGTAGAGTTTGCTTCACTGTTTGGGGGGAATTCGAGGGCAGAAACTCCTCAATTTCATTGGGTTTGGTTTTTTTTTTTTAAAGGATTTCTTCTTGGCTAAACTTGGATGACATTCTGAGAAAGGAGACAAGCCTTCCCATAGATATCATGGACTGTTTATATTCTCTATCACCCCTGTCCTATTCACTTTGCTGAAGTGGCTGAAATCCTTTCCAACTGCTCCCCTTTCACTGTAATTATCTAAGGTCTCTCTTGGAGCAGCTTCTTCAGGTTTGGTAACGCTTGCTGAGAACAGGACTACAATCAGCAGGGGTCACCTCATAGATTTACTGAAGGCCATTATTCAAGGGCAATGCTTATTCTAACACTGTGAGGGATTTTTTGTACCTCCTGAACACTATAAGAGTGTTGACCTTTTATTTGAATTTTATACCACAAATTATAATTTGAGTTCTTCACTAGACCAGCACAACTTCCCTCTTCATTTTTGTTGTTTATCATCTTCCTGATGAAGATGATTGAGAATTCTAACCTATTTTAAGAGTTTGCTAATTTATTGAGAGAAGCACAAAATATGCACTCCACCAGGACAGTGCAAATATTAGAAGAAATATTTCTGAAAAAAGTCCCCGATTTTAAAGCAAAGAGAATAATTATCTGTATGTTTCCCCTCCAGCTGGAACTTACACAGTTTCTAAAAAATACGTCACTGTATTAAAGTCAAAGACAGGAGACTTTGCAATGGTTCCCAAAGGCAAAATCCCACCAATAATGAAATCACCAGGCCTGTAGTAGCTTTCGTCTAATTTGATATAATCCCTGATCACACAAATGGTTTGTAGCCTCTTTGCTGTAGTTGGAGCCAGGAGACAGAAGAGCATCAGCATCAACAGTAGCATGACTCCTGCCTGGTCATTCTTGTCTTCTTCCCTCCTAGAACAGAAATCACAGTTTATGCAGAAAGTGATTTACAGGTTGCTCCTGAAATCTCACTGGAACTTTAGCAGATCAGATACCACCTGTGCCTCCTGGAGGTCCCCAGGACAAATTTATAGCAACCATGTTTCCTCTTACCTGTGTTTGGGCTATGACCATAGAGGAAACAAAGGCATGTGAGACTCTTAAAACCCAGGAGTGAGCTCTTTGCAGGACCAGCTAAGGTGACACATTCTGCCCCACAACTGGTGAACTCAGCAATATTTTTCAAAGCAAGTTTCACCTTGTAAGATCTTTGTGTCTAGAAATCCACAGAGGATACCTGCAGAATGCCAGTTCTTCTGATAATTACAGGGAAAGGCCATAGCCCTATCCCCTTAGCAATAGCTTCTCTTCATGCAGCAGAATGGAAAACATGTTTATATCTCTTCTTGTAATTCATAGAGCAGATGGAGTCATGGGGAAAGTTGTATATTTGACCTACATGAAAGTGACTCCTGAACACAAGATGGATTTTTGGCTTATGCCCTAGTTTGGTCAGAAAATAGGAGTGCTACTTGGGTATGGTGGCACAAGAGAGAAATGTAATTTAAGGAGGAATTTCAGGATATTAACTGCAATATTTTTGGCAACACTTGCAAATTTTTGTTGCTTTAGTTGAAGGACAGCAATTGTTGTCCAGTTGTCTCTTTTGATCTTTTGGGGTGCTGCTCCCCAAATTTCCTTGAAAAGTCATTCACAGGACCAGTTGGGATCATTACTAGTGTACCAGGCTTCCTGCTGCGTTGCAACCTCCATGTCTGAGACTCTGGGGGGCATTTCACAGTTGACTGTGGGGTTCGCCAGACTTATGGTCTTGAGAGATGTCCATTTGCCATCCCTGGGGCAGGCCTTAGAGGCATTTCAAGATGGCCTCCATCCTTCTTGGCTCAACCCAAAACAGATCACTTCCAAAGTTATCTGAGGAGGAGCTATCCTGGTCCCCTTTGTCCTGACCAGATCATGGCCTGGTGACTTTGAGAATCTTTTATGCTTCCCCTCAATGCAGGGAGACAGGATCTATTTGACCAGTCGACTCTTAGTGACCAATGAGTTTCAAATAAGAAAATCCCCTTCTTGAAATAATAAACACATCTTTTTTCCAGTTTAACATTTTTTATTAGGTTATAAGATAAAACACAAAAGTAAATAGGAAGACACAGTAGAAGGGGGGAAAGGGAGAGAAAAGTGAAGAGAAATTGGGGAAAAGAAAAGAAGAAGCATTGATTACCGACTCCCTCTTTTGCAGTAAAAAAAAGCATTGAATCAAGCCATAACTTTTTGTTTCCCCATAATAATACAAACTAGCCATTTCTAGAAAAGTGTTTTCTCAAAATCCTCTTCTATTAAACCCAAAAGAAAAGTTTCTGGTTTCATTTTTATTTTTGTTTTAAGAATTTTCTGTATTATAATATGAATCTTACTCCAAAATGTATTTGCTTTATCACATGTCCACCATAAATGTCAAAAAGTTCCTTCGTTGTTTGATACTTCCAACATTGATTTGAAATACCCTTATACATTCAGGATAATTTATCTGGTGTTAAATGCCAGTGTAATTTGGCAGATTCTGCACTTTCTCCTTTCCTGTACATTGTTTTCCCCCCTTTGGAGGGATCTCCCCTGATTGATGGATCTTGCAGCGAAAGCCAATTTCCCACCAAAGAGGGAGAAAGACGTCTCCTTGCGGGTTCAAGGGGTCTAAAGACAGGAGGAAGTGGCTGAATTCAGAGATATCCCCAGAGTGGTCCCTAAAATTCAAGATCCCATGGAGAACCTTTATATATCGCAATGATATTTCAGATTCTAGCAAGCCAAATTTCAAATGGGAACTGAAGATATAAACTTTTCTTAATGATATTTTTTTGAATCTTTCAAAAAAAAAAGTACGGTCCCTATTACAGCAATAGTAACAAGTGTTTCTCCAAACATAATAAACACTTCTGCTTTAGACCAGGTGTGGAAATTGAGAATAAAATTGTTCCGAGAGATTAGAATATTAGCCAATTCCAGCATTAGAGTGAAGGCCAGGCAGATCTCCTTCTCCTGGAGCATTGGGGTCAGAGTTGAGATGAAACGTTCTCCATTGTCATCTTCAGGGGCCAGAAGCACAACCCAGTTCCACTGGAAATGCAGGAGCAGCTGGACTAAACCCACATACTGAGAAGATTCCTTGGGATTCATCTGGAAGAAGGAAGGATAAACTCTTCTCTCTCCCTGAGAGAACTCAAAGCCAACACCGAGCTGGAGAAAAAGAGATTCTTTTTTCAAAGACAAAGTAAAAGTTTCTTGTTTACTTTGTGTGGTTGATGGTCTAGCAGTCAGGCTGACTCTCTTTGACTGGCAAACTTCATCTCCTTCCCTTCTTAGCCATTTTTATTGGTTTTCAGAAGACAAGAGAATAAACCAACAACCTGATAAAGAATAAATGGCACTAAAATGATGGCTACCCTTTAATAAAGAGTAATCTAAGAGTCACAAGCTCATTTTATGCACTCCCCCCAACAAAAAGCTACTTTTAATTTCATCTTTGGCTTCTGTGTGTGCTTTTGATCTTTCTCTATTCCACACTATATCCAATAAAGCTCTCTTACCTGTGGCACTTTAAAAAGGCTGAAGATGGAGGTCATCAGCCTTGAGGATTTGGCATTGAGACCACCAATGATGGAGAGCAGACTTTCCTGCAGGTCACATTTGTAACCTGGAACCACTTGGCCTAGTGAGGAGAGCATGGAGAGGCTGTTTAAGGAAATATCCCTCTCCCTCTGGAAATGGCCATAGATGTGGAAGCCAAGGGTGATGTTGGGGAGCAGAAGAAAATCCCTATTGACCTCAGAGATAGCAAATATCAATGCAAGGAACTCCTGGTAGTTATTGGTAACTAATCTGTAGTGAGAAAAACATTGGGGAAGATTAAAGGAAACCTTGTATATGGCTGTAGAATTTGCTTTACTGTTTGGGGGGACTTTTGAGTGCAGAAACTTCCATATTTCATTGGGTTGGATTTTTTTTCAAAGGAGTTTCCTTGGCTAAGGTTAGATTAGTTTGTGAGAAAGGAGAGAAGCCTTCCCATAGATATCATGGACTGTTTTATACTCTCAATTATCCCCGCCATATTCACTTTGCTGAAGTGGCTGAAATCCTTTCCAACTGCTCCCCTTTCACTGTAATTATCTAAGGTCTCTCTTGGAGCAGCTTCTTCAGGTTTGGTAAAGCTTGCTGAGCACAGGACTACAATCGGCAGGGGTCACCTCATAGATTTACTGAAGGCCATTATTCATGGGCAATGCTTATTCCAACACTGTGAGGGATTTTGTTGTACCTCCTGAACATTATAAGAGTGTTGACCTTTTATTTGAATTTTATACCACAAATTACTGTTGAGATAAATATTATGATTTGAGATTTTCACTAGACCAGCAAAACTTCCCTCTTGATTTTTGTTGTTTATCATCTTCCTGATGAAGAGATTGAGAATTCTAACCTATTTTAAGAGTTTGCTGATTTTTCAAGAAAAGCACAAAATGTGCACTACACCAGGACAGTGCAAATATTAGAAGAAGTATTTCTGAAAAAAGTCCCCGATTTTAAAGCAAAGAGAATAATTATCTGTATGTTTCCCCTCCAGTTGGAACTTACTCAGATTCTGCAACATGCCTCACTGTATTAAAGTCAAAGACAGGAGACTTTCCAGTGGTTCCCAAGGGCAAAATCCCACCAATAATGAGATCACCAGGCCTGTAGTAGCTTTTATCTAACTCAATATAATCCCTGAACACACACATGGTTTGCAGCCTCTTTGCTGTAGTTGGAACCAGGAGCCAGAAGAGCATCAGCATCAACAGTAGCATGACTCCTGCCTGGTTGTTCTTGTCTTCTTCCCTCCTAGAACAGAAATCACAGTTTATGCAGAAAGTGATTTACAGTTTGCTCCTGAAATCTCACTGGAACTTTAGCAGATCAGATACCACCTGTGCCTCCTGGAGGTCCCCAGGACAAATTTATAGCAACCATGTTTCCTCGTATCAGTGCTTGGGCTGTGACCATACAGGAAACAAAGGCATGTGAGACTCTTCAAACCCAGGAGTGAGCTCTTTGCAAGACTAGCTAAGGTGACACGTTCTGCCCCCCTGCTGCTGAACCCAAATGTATTTTTAAAAGCAGATTTTATCCTGGAAGATCTTTGTGTCTAGAAATCCACAGACGATACCTGCAGAATGCCTGTTCTTCTGATAATTACAGGGAAAGACCATTGCCCTATCTCCTTAGTAATAGCTACTCTTCATGCAGCAGAATTTAAAACATGTTTGTATCTCTTCCTGTAATTCACAGAGCAGATGGAGTCATGGGGAAAGTTATGTATTTGATCTATGTGAAAGTGACTCCTGAACACAAGATGGATTTTTGACTTATGCCCTAGTTAAAATCAAACAATAAGTTTTTGTTTTCCCATAATAATATAAACTAGCCATTTCTAGAAAAACACCAGTCTAATTGGTAAAACCCAAAATCAAAGTTTCATTTTTTCCACGTCAAGCACAAAGTTTACAAATGATCTCCAAGTGGAAACCAACTACTTATATTCTTTCCTTAACCAAAATGATCAATTTAGCCATTTCTGCCAACTTCACCAGCTTCTGTAGCCATTCATCCATAGTGGGGATCAAAATGTCCTTCCATTTTTCTGTGAATAATAATCTTGCTGTTGTCAACATATATAACATCCAAGTTCCATTTTTTTTCTGTGAGTTTTTTTCCATTAAACCCAAAAGAAAAGTTTCTGGTTTCATTTTTATTTTTGTTTTAAGAATTTTCTGTATTATAATATGAATCTTATTCCAAAATTTCTTTTCTTTATCACATGTCAACTCACAATAATTGTACCCTGGTCAGCACTTCTTTATTCTCCTACCATCAGGAAGGAGATATAGAAGCAGAGGCTGCCCCACAAACAGGCTGAATTACAGTTTTTATCCGTGTGCTGTCAGAATCCTGAATGGAAAATAATGCTACAACAACATAGTATGATTGACTTGTGGTGCTGGCGCAATGTGCAATAAGTTGACATGGTGCAACAGGATTGTGTGTTGGTTGGCAGGATTCACTGGGTTAGGGACTTTCTGTCTTTCACTGTGAGTGGTATTGTGTTGGGGGAGTTGCACGAAGGGAGGCTCAGCCAATCTCATAGTACACATGTTGTACTCTGACAATAAAGGTTTGAATTGGATTGAATTGATGTCCACCATCAATGGTAAAAAGTTGCCTCTTTCTTTGACACTTCCAACATTCATTTGAAATACACTTATATATTCTAGATAATTTATCTGGTGTGAAATGCCACCGATACATCATCTTATAAAAAATTCTTTTAAATGATAGTTTAGCATAAATGTTAAACCTTTCATCCACATATTTTTCCATTGTTCATGCATCACATTATAGCCAAAATTCTGAATCATACAATGTTTTACATGTTCATTTTCCAAATTCAATTTCAATAACATTTTTATAAATATCAGTAATAATATGCTCATCACTACCACTTCATTTTTAGCAAAAATCCCACAACCCTTTTTTATCAGATTTAAATTGTTCTTTCAGTTGTTGATATGTGAAGCAAAAGTAAACATAACCTTCTAGTTCAAGTCCTTTCCTCAACTTTCTTATAGGTTCACCAGAGTTGAAAGATAATATTAGTTACCATACATCTATCAATCTGGCTTCGCCACCATTTCTTTTCTTTTAGAAAAAGCTTCTTGATGGGACATCAAAAGAGGCAACTTTGTATAGAACCTTGTTTTATATTTATTCCAAACTCTTAGTACGGAACACCTAGCAAAGTGATTATTAAAATCAAGATTAACTTTAAAACACCACCAATAACTGTGCCACCCAAACCTTAATTCAAGGCCAAGAGAGCATACAAGCCAAGAGAGCCGCTCCAGAGGCCAAAATGGAGAAGATCTCCACAGCCACCATGGACTTCCCTTTGGTGCTCAAGTATGTGGGGAGGAAGGAGATCCAAACGCTGCAAAAGACCAGCATGCTAAAAGTAATGAACTTGGCTTCATTAAAACTATCAGGCAATTTCCTAGCCAGGAAGGCCATTGTGAAACTGACAAAGGCCAAAAGTCCTAGGTAAGAGAGGACACCATAAAACATTACAGCTGAGCCTTGCTTACATTCCAAGATGATCTCTCCAAGCAAGGAGTGAAAGTCCAAGTTAAGAAATGGGGGAAAGGTTCCCAGCCAGGTGGCACAAAGGACTGCTTGGATCAGGGGACAGGCTATGACAATGGAGTTGGTCAGTGGTTTTCCTAAGAGTTTCCTTGTCTTGTTCCCTGGCTTGGTGGCCATGAAGGCCAGAACCACCATAACAGTCTTTGCCAACACAGAGGAAACTGCAAGGGCAAAGAGAATGGCAAAGGCAGATTGTTGGAAGAGACAAGTGATCTTCCCTGGTTGACCAATGAAGAGGAAGGAGCAGAGGAAGCAGAGCAGAAGGGAGACCAAGAGGATGTAGGTGAGATCTCGGTTGTTGGCCTTGACAATTGGTGTGTTATGGTGTTTATAGAAAATCACCAGGACTGCAGAAGTGATCACAGAGAGGAAAAGACCAAGAGAAACTAAAATATATCCCAGGGTGTCTTGATAGGCAAGAAAGTGGATCTTCTTGGCAATACATTGGTCCTTGTCCTTGTTGGAAAATTGGTCTTCTGGGCAGGGTTCACAGTCAGCTGCATCTGAAATCAAAAGTCTTTGTCTAAAGATTTCTTGAGCAACTACCATGCATATTTTCCCTCTCACAAAGGTGATACAAAGGTTGTCTTTCTGTGTTGACCTACCCACAAAGGGAATAATGAAATAACCCACTGTAATATTTATGGTTTATCAAAAAGAGCAAATCATCTTTCATTTATGATGATCCTGGGGATAAGATTACCCAGAGAGAAGGATTTATTCCATTCCAGCTCTCCATTCACTCGACACTTCCATGAATAATGTGCCATTCAGTCTGAGATTCCTGCCTGTTTTTTCCGCCATTTTATAATGGAACACCAACAAAACTGATAGATCTGTTATCCAGAAACATTGCTGTTTTGTTTATGAGTACATTATCCCTCCCTTAACCTCTCTGCTTTGTACCTCAAATTTCTTAATTCAGATGTTTTTTGCTCCCTGCTGCTCTCTCAAATTGACATAGATCGACGGATGCCTTCTTTCTTTGTCAAGTCTATTTCCTCAGAGGTTGATAGTGCTGATGAAAGAAGTATATTCTGAGTAATAAAAATTAAAGCTTAGACTGCTCATCCTACATCCTCAGGAAAAATTGGAAGGCTGTTTTTGCAATTGGATGTTAGAGTAGCAGTGGAAGTCCAAGTTGGACATTCATAAATTCTTCCCTAAAGTTATCTTGCATGGAAGTTCTGAGGATCGAGAAAGATGGACTTTGTGGTCAGGGCAGTTTAGATAGGTAAACTGAAAGATTTTGCTGAAAAATATAATTTTAGGTCAATCTCATAAAAAATGACAATCACAAAAAACGACTTAATGAATGTCTTCTTTGATCCTGGAAGATTTACATTTGAAGTCTTGTCTATCTGTCTTGTTAGAAATGCTCCTTTCTGGACAAGCACCACACTGGTAGCAGCAAACCTGCTTGCCTTCTGGAACTCTTCTCCTCTCTCCTGCATGGCACCTCTTCATGCCACACCTGGCAAAGGGCACCTTCTGAAAGAGAAAAGAGAAATACTTGAGATGACCTAAGCTGCATTCATTCTTTCCCCCATTCCTATTTCCCTTCCTTATTCCTACTTCTACATTCAGAATCAATTCTAAACAAATACATTGCCACTGTCATTCAGAAATCAAGAATAATCCTGAGGTCATCAGGTCTGGCACATTTCTGACACACCCATGGATGTGGGAGATTGGATCTAGCATCTCAGCCTGCAGAGGAAGGATGAGAACATTTCTGAAAGAAAGAACTGTGAGGATACAACTGACTGGAAATTGTCATTGGAAATTACTGCTGCTTCCTGTAATTGCATCCTGCATTTCAAGCAAATGATGTTCCCAAGCCTAACCCTTTGTGGAATGACACAAACCAGACCTCAAATCTATCACATGCAAAGCAGATTTTTCATCAAATGACTGCCATGATTTCTGGCTTAATTTGTTATTTTTCAAGTTAGGAAGATGTTCTGCATTTCAGGAAGATGACTCCTTCCCTGGACTTACAATACTTCCTTGCAGCTCACCTTTGTGGCCCAGATGATTCCATCAGATTTAATGGTGAAATCCTGGCCTGGGGGAGCCTCAGGATTTACTTGCCCAACCTTCATGGGGACATAAGATCTATTGGGGTAAATAACCCAATTGAGAAGATCATAACGGGCATATCCCAATCCATCTTCTGAGAAGGAGACTTCATCTCCAGCACTGTTGTTGAACTGCACATTCCTCAAATAGGCAAGAATCTGAAAGAAAGGAGACCTTCAGGAATTGGAGTATTTGGGCTAGAGCTACAAATGAGACATCATGGCTTCTACCATCACATAATGGCCATCTTGAGAAGTTGAGTTTATATTTTAGAAGCTAGTTCTACCTCTTGGTGGCAATCTGAGGAATCAGGCATATTTAATTCTGAAACTAAAAGTTTCCCCTTTATCACTGGGCCTGCTTTCAACTCCAATTTGATGAAAACACATGTTTCGCCCAAGTTCTTGTTAACTGATAAATGAATCTTTGAAATGAATAAATAATTTCTGTCAGAACCATGCAAAATTCCAATGGTTTTCTCTAGCTCATTGTCAAAATCTGCAGAATGCAGGAACCAGGTTTGATGAACTGGGCCATGTGAAGAAAGCATCTGAGCTGGTTGGTCACTTCACTATTCAGAGAGGTCCAACGTTTTAGCCTTTGATGCAGGAAATTCTGATGAATTTCAGACCAGGAACCCATTAGGACCACTTTGAATCTTGCTCTGTGCTAGGATTGATATAGAAACAGAATCACAGTATTGGAAGGGACATTGGAGGTATTCTAGTCCAACCTCCTGCTCAAGAAACAGACCCTCTACAGTTTTAGACAAGTGGCTATCCTGTCTCTCTCTCTCTTTTTTTATTTTATTGGGAAAAAACCATTTATTTGACATACATTTAAAACAGACAAATCAACATACATATATATACATTTTAATAATGGTTAAAATTTCTTTATCTTTATCCTTGATGTGATCTGCCTTGTTACAATAACTCCTTCATTCTTGTATTGTTTTAATTTATATAGAGAAATTACAAACTATATAGTTTGTAATTAAATCCATGTCTCCCATCTTTTCCATAACGGATCCACATGTCAAATATTATCTTTTCTTTAACCACTCATACCAAATGTTATATGTTTCATAATAATCACTATCTTGTTTGTTTTTTTTAACCCTTTTGGTTAGGCTATCTGTTGTATTCGCCGATTGGAAGAAGGCTCGGGAGTCAGTGACTAGGTTTCAGCTCTTTATTAGTCCCGAGATCGACTCGGGGTTCAGAAGATTGGCAGCGGCTTATATTGCCTGGCCACGGCGGCCACGACCAATGGCCGCTTTGAATCTCCCGCGATTAGTTTCCACCAATCGCGGGGATTCGCGGTGGGTAAATCAGTGCGGCTCGCTCGGCCAATCAGGTTGCCGTGCGCCCTGGCCAATCAGGGCGCGGTGTTTACAAGTATGTTAATGGATCGTACAGAACACCCCTCCTCTTTTGGTATGGTCCTACGTGACGTAGTCCCATAAGTAGTGGGGCTCCGTACTTGCCTACTGGACCTGCGCAGGTTAGTTGATGTCTGGCCTTCGGGCGGTTCGGTCAGGTTCTGTGCTGCTCTCTGCCTCGTAGATGGAACTGCATGGAAGGGTGAGCCGGGCCTTTCGTCGCAGCTTCCTCCCGGTCTACCCGGGCTGTTCGAGCTGTTGGTGTTGCCGATCCTGCCCGGTCTTTCCGGACTGGTTGAGCTGGCTTGGCTGCTTCTTTCCGGCGAGGCTTCGAGCTGGCTGTCTATTTCTGCTTCGGTTGGTGAGTATTCCTGGTTTCTTTCTGGTTGGGGTTGGTTCCCGGGGCTTTCCCTCCCCTCTTGGTTGGTGCTTGGGTGGTTCTTTTCCCTTTCTGGGTTTATGTATCTGTCTGTTTGCGTGTCGGTTGTGTTTCCCGTGGTTGTTCTCGATCTTATTTGATCGATGTGTCGTTTCCATGCTCGTCCGTCGGTTGTTTGTAGCTGGTACGAGTGGGGACCTGTTGCCTGGGTTAACGTTGCCGGTATCCAGAGGGGGTCCCCTTTAAGGTTTTTTGCGTATACCGCGTCTCCTGGTGTAAATGTTCGGTACCTGCTTGATGAGTCGGTGGGTTTTTCGGGGTTGTATGTGGGGTGCAGTCTATCTAGGAGGGATCTTAGTTTCCTCCCCCCAGTGAGTGTAGAAGGTGCTGCACTACTGGGATGGGGTAGGCGCTTTGTTGTAAGGCACAGTTTAGGGTGGCCTTATAGTCCCCACAGATTCTCACCAACCCATCGGGCTTGACTGGGGTGACTATGGGGGTTTCCTACCGGGCATGATCGGTTGGCTCTAGGACCCTGTCAGCCTCAAGATACCTTCATACTAAGTATAGTCTATCCTCTAACTATTGCTCCTCTGCTGCTATGCCATTTTTACTCTTTCGGCTGTCATGAAACGGTGGGAGTGGGGAATCTTGGAAGGGAAGAAGGCAGCAGGTGTTTTGCATTCCTTTGCTGGGTTAGCAAGGGGAGGGGGGATTCTTTTCTTTAACTTTCCATTTCTTCGCTAGCTTCTGTCCCTTTCTGCGCAACTGCGAACTTTTATCAAAATATGTCAAGGTCAATTGACAGTAGCCTCATCATCAACTGGAGATGACCACATGATCATATTCAGAAGTTTTAATTGGAAGAATCATTTGATCTATGGAGGGGGAGCAATTCTACTCCTTTGTATATGTATTCTACCCGCCAATTTCTCAGAAATTGGCGGGTAGAATACATATACAAAGGAGTAGAATTGCTCCCCCCCTCCATAGATCAAATGATTCTTCCAATTAAAACTTCTGAATATGATCATGTGGTCATCTCCAGGTGATGATGAATTCGGAATTGGCTCTGTCATTTCCACTTTATCTTCCAGTAAAAGAATAATTCTGCTCTACACCATGGAGTCTGAGTATTTCTTTCTTGGGATTTAGAGGGAGCACAGTCTGACAGACCCCCTGTTTGATGAGCTTGTCTATCTGCTCATCGATCTTGGGCCTGAGTGCGAAAGGTACCCGCCGTGGTTTTAGGCGGATCGGGGGGACGCTGGGGTCTAAGCTGAAAGAAATAGGGGGCCCTCGGTACTTGCCTAGGGTGCCGTCGAACACTTCCTGGAAGTCCCTTGTGAGTTGTTCCTCCCAGTCTGCCTCTGCAACGTGGTTGATGCCCGTTACTTCGATCCCGAGCGGCACGAACCACTGTAGTCCCAAAAGGCTGGGTCGGTCTCTGTCCACAACTGTCAGGGGAGGCCTTGATGTGTGCCCCTTGAATGTAATTTCAAAGTGTCCTGTTCCAGCTACGGGGATGCGGTTCCCTTGGTAGTCCTTTAGGATTAGCTTCTGGCTTTCCAGTCCCCTCTTGTGGATGGCGGGCACCAGGCGCTTGATTTCCCGCCATGCAACCATGGAGAGGTAGGACCTGGAGTCCACCTCCATCTTGCATAGCTTGCCCTCGATGCCCACTTCCACGTATACCTTCCGGGCATCAGCGCTAGATGAATGGCTGATGACGACCATCTGGTGGGTCTCCTCTCTCTGTCGGTTCTTGCCGTTCTGTCGGCCCCGTCCGTCCCGGTTCCAACGGCTCTCGGTTTGGCGGTCCCTTGTCCTGGGGGGGTGCCGTCCCGTCTCCGGCCGCTGTTTTCTCATCGTCGGGGGCTGTAAGCTCTCTTGAGTCGGCAGACTCGGGCGATGTGGCCTCTCTTGTCGCATTGCCGGCAGATCGCGTCAAAAAACCGGCACTCCGATCGAGGATGGTCGCCTCCGCACCCAGCACACTGGAGTCCCGACTTACGACTCCACCGCTCGCGTCGGTCTCGTTCTGTTTGGAGTCGATGGATGTCCTCCTCTTCGTCCGTGGTGTCGGAGACGGAGTCGAGGTCGCCATGGTGTGTGGTGGTGGTCGTTCGGCAGCTTGCTTCTGGATGCGTCTCGGCTGTTGGGGTCACCTTGGAGGTTGTGGCTCGGTCCCCGGTGTCTGGTCTCCGCATTCAGGCCGCTGACTTTCGGGTCGCCTCGGCTGCGGTGGCCTCGGCAAGGGCGTCAGTGTGGGAGATGTCGCCCTTTGCCATCAGCCGGCTTTGTAGGACAGGGTCCCTGAGCCCAAGGACGACGCGATCTTGTAATGCCTCGTCCATGTCCATGAAGCCGCACATGCCTCCCAGATTCCGCAGGTCTGCCACGAAATAACTAATGCTCTCACCCTGTTTCTGGTCACGCCGGTAGAAATCGTGCCATCTGATGAGGGTGGGCACGGCGGGAGCATAATGGCTTCACAGCAGCGGTTAGATGTCGGTCCAGTCCATCACCTTCATTCCTCGGGTTTCGTGAGGGCTTTCACCATTTTAAACACTGCGGGACCGCAGTGTGTCAGGAAGACGGCCAATTTTTTTCTGCCCATTTGCATCCTTGAGATTGCTACTTTCTAGGAACATCAGGAACCGATCAATGTATGATTCCCAGTCCTCAGTAGCTTGGTTAAAGGGTGCGGGCGGTGCGACGCTGGCCATCTCGTCGATCTCGTTTGCCTCGGTGCCACGCGCTCGGTGGGTATCAGTTCCGCAATCCCATCCTCGTCGCCAGTGTTGTATTCGCCGATTGGAAGAAGGCTCGGGAGTCAGTGACTAGGTTTCAGCTCTTTATTAGTCCCGAGATCGACTAGGGGTTCAGAAGATTGGCGGCGGCTTATATTGCCTGGCCGCGGCGGCCGCAGCCAATGGCACCACTTTGAATCTCCCGCGATTAGTTTCCACCAATCGCGGGGATTCGCAGCGGGCCAATCAGTGTGGCTCGCTTGGCCAATCAGGTTGCCGTACGCCCTGGCCAATCAGGGCGCGGTGTTTACAAGTATGTTAATGGATCGTACAGAACACTATCCATCTCAGTGCATTCATGTATTTTTTTAATCACCATATCCTCTGAAGGGATGTCAGACAGTTTCCAATTTTGTGTGTAGCTTTTTCGGGCCACAGTTATGATATGCAAAATTAAATATTGGTGTTGTGATTCCGGCATCTGCTACAGGTTTTTTGAATGACAGCTCCAGTGAGGAGGACTTATATGAATCAGCAAGTTCTAACGATGAGGAGGAGATGAATGCATTTGATTTGCAAGATCGGCTTGAACCTTCAAACTCCTCCACCCTTCAATTAGGTGGTCAGCCGGGAACGGGTGATAATGAGGAACCAATGATATCTTCAGGTGAAGAAGATGATAATTTGGATGATTGCTGGGTAGATGTCAGGACAAGACGTCTCCTGACAAGGAGGAACCAATGAGGATACAGTAGGAGAGCAGACCAGCAATTAGACTAATTAGTTACTCTATAAAGGGAGAGATATGACTTTGCACTTTGTCCGGAACAAAGTGTCTATTTGCAAGGAGAACTGAAGAGCACAGTTTGGAGGATTTTGATCTGAAATATCTTGTTGGGATTTGGATTTAATTCGTTGGAACTTCTACTTATTGGAATTATTTTGTGAAGGATTTTGATCTGAAGAATCTTGTTGAGTCTTGGATTTAGTTCGTTGGAACTTTTACTTATTGGAGCTATCTGTGAAAATTCCTGTTTGCTGCCTTTCGTTGCAAGGACTGTTGCTTTCAGCCTTATCTGTTTACTTTAAAAGGTGGGACATAACATTTTCCTGTTTGCTGCATTTCTTTACAAGGACTGCTGCTTTCAGCCTTAACTGTTTATTTTAGAAGGTGGGACATAACATTTTTGTTCCGGACCCAAACAGACCATCTTTGCAACGATGGATTCAACTCAAATGCAACAATTGGTGGAGCAACAACAGATGCAAATAAATCAATTACTTCAGAGCAACGTATCTCTTCAAAATCAGGTAACACAATTATTATCGTTCGTTGCCAATTCTCAAACTGTTTCAGCTGCAGCTGGAGTTCCCCCTGCACCCCCTGTGAGAAAAATTCCGATAGCTATGCCAGATAAATTTTCTGGGCAAACGGACATGTTTTCAACATTTTTGGGTCAGTGCCAATTGTATTTTTCTGTGAGGCCGGAGGATTTTCCAACCGATCGAGTTAAAATTGGCTTTATTATTAGTTTGTTAACCGGGCAGGCTGCCAAATGGGCTACTCCCTTATTAGTACAAGATAGTCCATTACTGGACGATTTCCAGGGTTTATTCAACAGATGAACGTTATGTTTGAGAATCCAATTAAATCTCAAATTGTGGACAGAAAATTGAGGGATATTATTCAAGGTAAACACTCATTGCAAGAATACGTTGCAGAATTTCGCTTGTTGTGTATGGACTCCACCTGGAATGAACCAGCTCACATGGCAGCATTCCAAGAGGGTTTGTCCGACATTATCAAGGATGAACTAATTCATGCAGAGCGTGCTTCAACTTTGGACACATTGATTACTCAATGCTTACGTATTGAAGCTCGCCTACAACATCGTGGGTGTAAACGGACCGTTGCAGAGCCACCTGTGTTTCCTCGTTCACGCACCCCGTCTATGAGGGTTTTCCAATCCAGAATTCCAGCAGAGGAGCCGATGGAGATAGGCGCACCGCCCTCGTTTAACAGTTCAGGAACGATCGAGAAGATTTCAGGAAGGTTTGTGCCTTTATTGCGGGGGTTCGGGACATTTTGCTAATTCCTGCACTCGGAAGGGGACTCGTGGACCTGTATCAAAACCCATTGCTGGTCCGTCGGGAAACGGGGTAGGCCCGACCTCAGGGAAACCCTAGGTCGGGCACAATATTCACTTTCATCTCAAATTGCTGAAGTTAATTCTGGCCCTCCTCGACATTTACTTTTGGACACTCGCATATTCTTGCAATCTCGGAAGGAGGGAATCCCTGCCGTGGCACTGGTGGATTCAGGGGCTACGACTAGCTTTATGGATTATGATTTTGTAAAACATTTCAAAGTTCCTTTAGTGCCTGTGAATCCCCCCATGCAGGTGGAAACCGTAGATGGGCGCGAACTCAAGTCGGGACCTATTCGCTTTGCCACCCAACCACTGCATATGCGTTTTGGGGATCATGAGGAGGCGATAAGTTTTTATATCACTTCGAACCTCCATCTTCCTTTGGTGCTCGGAGTATCCTGGCTGCGTCTACACGATCCGTTGGTGGCTTGGGCGCAGAACGCTGTTTCTTTTCCAAGCCTGCAATGTGTGGACCACCTGAGACATGTCTGCACAGGCCAACATATTGTCGCTTCTGCTGCCTCGATTCCTTCAGAGCTGTCGGATTTCCCCGATGTTTTCAGTGAACAGGAGGCAGATCAATTACCACCACATCGTGTTTACGACTGTCCCGTGGATTTGATACCGGACGCTCCATTACCAAAGGGGAGGTTGTATTCTTTGTCTGAGCCTGAACTAGTTGCACTTCGAGAATTTTTGAATAAAAATCTAGCTCGGGGATTTATTCGACCTTCGTCATCCCCTCTTTCAGCACCCGTTCTCTTTGTCAAGAAGAAGTCGGGAGAACTTCGTCTTTGTTGTGACTATAGACGCTTAAATGCTATCACTGTGAGAAATAGCTATCCTTTACCGCTCATCTCCGAATTGTTGGAGCGGTTACGGGAAGCTACAATTTTCACGAAACTTGACTTACGTGGAGCTTACAATTTGGTTCGGATGCGTAAGGGAGGCAGTGGAAGACGGCTTTTGGCACTCGTTATGGTCATTTTAGTACACCGTTATGCCATTTGGTTTGACCAACGCTCCTGCTGTATTTCAACATTTAATGAACGATATCTTTCGAGACATGTTGGATAAGTTTGTTGTCATATATTTGGACGACATTTTGATTTATTCAAAATCTAAAGAGCAACATCTTCAGCAGGTGCGTCAAGTGCTTCAGCGTCTTCGGGAACATAAACTTTATGCTAAATTAGAAAAATGTTTCTTTTTTTCAGTCGTCTATCGAATTCTTGGGACACATTATTTCTCCTGTGGGCATTGCTATGGACCCCAAAAAGGTTGAGGCGTTGTGTAGTTGGGAAGCTCCTCGTCGGGTTAAAGATGTGCAACGACTTTTAGGATTTGCCAACTATTATCGGACTTTCATTCCAGGTTTTGCGAAGATAATGGATCCCATAACCCAGCTTCTTTGTAAGAAGGTTCCATTTGTGTGGGGGGGCCTCCACAACAACAGGCTTTTGACACTTTGAAAAAAGCATTTATAACTGAACCCATATTGAAGCATCCTGATCCGGATCGCCCATTTGTGGTCGAGACAGATGCTTCTAATGTCGCTATCGGAGCAGTGCTGTTACAAGCTTCGGAGGATGGCGCTCTTTTGTTTCCTTGCGCTTATTATTCTAGGAAGCTTACAGCTTCGGAACGCAACTATACCATTTGGGAAAAAGAGTTGTTAGCTATTAAGGTTGCTTTTGAGACTTGGAGACATCATTTGGAGGGAGCTCGACATAAGGTGGAGGTTCGGACAGATCATAGGAACCTGGAACATTTGACCACGGCTAGGAAATTGAATCAAAGGCAGATTCGTTGGTCGTTATTTTTTGCCAGATTTAATTTCTCGGTTACTTACGTTCCAAGTGGTCAGAACCGAGGGCGGATGCATTATCTCGAAACCGAGTATACTTGTGCCGAAGATCCTCTTCCTTTACGGACAGTGTTACCACCGGAATCTCTAGCCGTACTGCAGGAACCGGTAGATTTACGGGCCCAACTACGAGAGGCGCAACGTTTGGATGCGTGGACACAGCAGAGACGGGAGGACATTGGCCCAACTTCTCCATGGTCTTTTGAAGACGATCTGCTTCGATATCGGGGTTTATTATATGTGCCTACCAGACCGTTGAGGGCTCTCATCATGACACAATGTCATGATAACCCAGCCGCTGGTCATTTTGGATTACACAAGACCTTGCATTTGGTCACTCGGACTTTTTGGTGGCCTCGAGTTCGTCATGATGTGTCTTCTACGTCGCTTCTTGCGTTCAATGTAGGCAAGCGAAAGCAGCATCCGGTGCACCTCCTGGACTTTTGCAACCCTTGCCGACTCCAAGTAGACCATGGGGAGCGATCTCTATGGACTTTCTGACACATTTACCGTCTTCATCGGGGTTCACAACAGTGCTTGTGGTAGTGGATATGTTGACTAAAATGGCCCATTTCATTCCCTGTCGGAAATTACCATCGTCCCGTACTACGGCTCAGTTATTTTTGCAACATATCTTCCGTCTACATGGACTGCCTGATAGAGTGGTTTCTGATCGTGGGGTCCAGTTTACGGCAGAATTTTGGAAACAGTTAATGGCGGCTTTGCAAGTGAAAGTATGTTTAGCGTCAGCGCACCATCCGAAACTGATGGCGGGACGGAGAAGGTGATTGGGATTCTTACTCAATATTTGAGATGTTTTGTTAATTTGCGACAAAACGATTGGGTGAAATACCTCCCGTTAGCAAAATTCGCGTTTAACAACTCGCAGCACACCTCCACCCGTGTCACGCCATTTTTTGCAAATATGGGTTATCATCCGCGTTTCTTCCCATTAACTATGATGGATTCCCGGTTCCTGAGACCCGAGAGTTTTTGGAAGAACTACACGCAGTTCGCCGTCTACTGATACAACAATTGAACAAGGCAAAAGAAGATTATAAGCGGTTTGCAGATCGGTCCCGTCGAGATACACCTCCGTTAGTTGTGGGTGATAAAGTGTGGCTATCTACAAAACATCTGAAGGTCGATCGCCCTATTAGAAAACTTGATCATCGGTTTATTGGTCCGTTCCCGATTGAGGCAGTTATTAATCCCGTGGCATACCGCCTCACTTTGCCACGATCCATGCGTATTCACCCCGTCTTTCATCGATCTCTTTTGATTCCTGATTCTTCTGTTTGTCGATTACGTGATTCTGCTGAACCGGGTCCGTTATCATTGCCTTCTGAGGAGCCTGCTGTTGACGATACGGTGGTCGACGTCCTTGATTCCCGTTGGCTCAAAGGTCGCTTCCAGTATTTGGTCAGGAGGAGGGTAGATGACTCGGAGGTTTGTTCCTGGATGGATGCGTCTACACTTCATGCTTCGGATCTGCTTGAGACTTTCATGCACGCTTCCCTTGAAACCGCATCCGGATCGCCAGACCCGGGGGAAGGGCCCTGCGGTGAGGGATAGTGTTGTGATTCCGGCATCTGCTACAGGTTTTTTGAATGACAGCTCCAGTGAGGAGGACTTATATGAATCAGCAAGTTCTAACGATGAGGAGGAGATGAATGCATTTGATTTGCAAGATCGGCTTGAACCTTCAAACTCCTCCACCCTTCAATTAGGTGGTCAGCCGGGAACGGGTGATAATGAGGAACCAATGATATCTTCAGGTGAAGAAGATGATAATTTGGATGATTGCTGGGTAGATGTCAGGACAAGACGTCTCCTGACAAGGAGGAACCAACGAGGATACAGTAGGAGAGCAGACCAGCAATTAGACTAATTAGTTACTCTATAAAGGGAGAGATATGACTTTGCACTTTGTCCGGAACAAAGTGTCTATTTGCAAGGAGAACTGAAGAGCACAGTTTGGAGGATTTTGATCTGAAATATCTTGTTGGGATTTGGATTTAATTCGTTGGAACTTCTACTTATTGGAATTATTTTGTGAAGGATTTTGATCTGAAGAATCTTGTTGAGTCTTGGATTTAGTTCGTTGGAACTAATTGGGTTCGTTGGAACTTATTGGAGCTATCTGTGAAAATTCCTGTTTGCTGCCTTTCGTTGCAAGGACTGTTGCTTTCAGCCTTATCTGTTTACTTTAAAAGGTGGGACATAACATTTTCCTGTTTGCTGCCTTTCTTTACAAGGACTGCTGCTTTCAGCCTTAACTGTTTATTTTAGAAGGTGGGACATAACATATTGGTATTTTTTCTCCATGTTTAAATCTATAATACTTAGCAGAAAGTTTTCAGGTTCAAATTTTAAATTTGGTTTTGTTATATTTAAGATCCACTTTCTAATATTTCTCCAAAATTTCTGGGCACATGGGCAAGTCCACCACATGTGAAAGTATGTTCCTTGCACATAGTTACATTTCCAACAATTGGGTGGCAGATTGGGGAACATCTTAGCCAGTCTCGCAGGAAGTAGGTGCCAATGATAAACAATTTTATATAATTTTTCTTTATACAAGACTGACATAGTTAGTTTATAATTTATTTGCCAAATGTGTTCCCACTTATCTAATTCAATACTATGACCCATGTTTTCAGCCCAAATTATCATACATTCTTTAACTGTTTCTTCTTTTAATTTATAATCCAAAAGGTATTTGTATATTTTACTAATTGCTTTCTTTTCCTCTCCTTGCCATATTTTATCTAATTCTTGTGGAGTCATATGAAAGCCAAATTGTTCTCTATCTTTTTTGTAATGGGTTTGTATTTGTGCAAAAGGCCACCATGCTATCTCCTTTCCTTGAATTTGTATTTGGTTCCTATTTTTCAGCTCTCCAGTGTCATACAGTAAACATTTATACCAAACAATATTTTCATAGTCCAATACATTTGGGTGTGTAACTGCTTCCAAAGTAGATAGCTACAATGGAACCTTTGGGTAGTAGTTTTTTTTTTAAATCTTTCCTCAGATATTAAACAACACATTTCTTACATGATGCCTTTGGAAGTATGAATGTTGTTTAGATTTTCCATTGCACATGAAAGCGTGCCAGCCAAGTTAGAGATCAAAACCCTCTAGTACTAATAACCTGTTTTCAAATTTAACCCAATCTTTAAGCCAATTTACTATAGCAGCATCGTAATATAATTAGAAATCTGGAAGGCCAAATCCTCCTTTTTCCTGGCATCTTGTAATAATTTATACTCTCACTCTGGGTTTTTTCCTCTGTGATATAAATTTGGATATAGACTTATTTAATTCTACACAAAAAAATTATTCTCCAATACAACTGGCACTGTTTGTAAACAAAAACAACAATTTTGGCAAAACATTCATTTTTACTATTGAAATACATCCCCAATAATGATAACTGGAAATTTTAACCCAATTGTCTAAATCTTTAGATATTTGCATTATTAGCTTATAAACAATTATCTTTTAAATCGGACAGTAGCATCCACAACACAGCCAACCAGATCCCTAGGTATTTTACAAAAAAATTTACTTACCCCAAATACCTAATTTGTTCGTTAGTTCTTCCTTCTGCTCCTTTGTGCAGTTCTTTGTTAGCACTTTTGTTTTTTCTTTATTAATTTTTAACCCTGCCACCTTTCCATATTCTTCTATTTCTCTTAGTAGTATAGGGCTCGTTTCTAAGGATTCTTCTAATATAAATGCCATATCATCGGCAAATGCCTGAAGTTTATATTCCTCTTTTTTAATTTTAATTTCCTGGCTCTTCTTAAATGACTCCAGCAGTGGGGCATCTCTGACTTCTAAAGGTAAACCCTTCCTTAAGAAATTTCTCCTAACTTCTACATTGCTTCTCTCTTTTGTTACTTTCCATCCCTTATTAATAAGAAGCTGTTTTCAGAGAAGAAGCTGAGTGACACAACAAATGCTAAACTAAAAAAACAGGACAGGGTCTCAGATGAATTGCTATGGGAGCATACACACATTTAATCAGTAACAGAAGTAATTCATATGGAGAGCTTCCAATCTAAGCATTTGTGGACTGAGTCAAAAGCCAAAAAAATTACCTGCCATGACTGGACATTTGAGATTCTCTTTCCAAGCCTCATCATGGTCTGTCCAACTCTGGATCCACACATTGCATGTAAAGCATGTGCCAGAGCATAAACAGCATTGAAGATATTGTAACTTTCACCTGTCATTCTTTTTTCAAAAGTGTAATTTGGCAGATTCTGCACTTCCTCCTTTCCTGTACATTGTTTTCCCCCCTTTGGAGGGATCTCTCCTGATTTATGGATCTTGCAGCGAAAGACCGCTTCCCACCATAGAGGGAGAAAGACATCTCCTTGAGGGTTCAAGGGGTCTAAAGACAGGAGGAAGTGGATGAATTCAGAGATATCCCCAGAGTTCTCCCTAAAATTCAACATTCCATGGAGAACCTTTATATATCGCAATGATTCTTCAGATTCTCGCAAGCCAAATTTCAAATGGGAAGTGAAGATATAAACTTTTCTTAGTGATATTATTTTGTATCTTTCAAAAAAAAGTACCGCCCCTATTACAGTGATAGCAACAAGTGTTTCTCCAAACATAATAAACACTTCTGCTTTAGACCAGGTGTGGAAATTGAGAATAAACTTGTTCAGAGTGATTTCAACATTATCCAATTCCAGCATTTCAGTCAAGGCCAGGCAGATCTCCTTCTCCTGGAGCATTGGTGTCAGAGTTGACACGAAACGTTCTCCCCTGTCATCTCCAGGGGCCAGAAGCCCAACCCAGTTCCACTGGAAATGCAGGAGCAGCTGGACTAAACCCACATACTGAGGAGATTCCTTGGGATTAATCCGGAAGAAGGAAGGATAAACTCTTCTCTCTCCCTGAGAGAACTCAAAGCCAACACCGAGCTGGAGAAAAAGAGATTCTTTTTTCAAAGACAAAGTAAAAGTTTCAGGTTGACTTTAGTAGTTACCATTGTGTGGTTGATGCTCTCGCAGTCAGGCTGACTCTCTTTGTCTGGCAAACTTCATCTCCTTCCCTTAGCCATTTTTATTGGTTTTCAGAAGACAAGAGAATAAACCAACAACCTGATAAAGAATAAATGGCACTAAAATGATGGCTACCTTTTAATAAAGAGTAATCTAAGATTTACAAGCTCATTATATGCACTCCCCCCAACAAAAAGCTACTTTTAATTTCATCTTTGGCCTCTGTGCATGCTTTTGATCTTTCTCTATTCCACACTATATCCAAGAAAGCTCTCTTACCTGGGGGACTTTAAAAATGCTGAAGATGGAATCCATCAGCCTTGACGACTTGGGATTGAGACCACCAATGATGGAGAGCAGACTTTTCTGCAGGTCACATTTGTAACCTGGAAGCACTTGGCCTAGTGAGGAGAGCATGGAGAGGCTGTTTAAGGAAATAAATATCTCACTCTGGAAATGGCGATAGATGTGGAAGCCAAGGGTGATGTTGGGGAGCAGAAGAAAATCCTTATTGACATTGGAGACAGCAAATATCAATGCAAGGAACTGCTGGTAGGTAGTGGGAATGATTCTGTAGTTAGAAAAATATTGGGGAATATTATAGGAAAACTTGTACATGGCTGTAGAATTTGCTTCACTGTTTAGGAGGACGTTTGAGTGCAGAAACTCCCAAATTTCTTTGGGTTGGATTTTTTTCAAAGAAGTTCCATTGGCTAAGCTTAAATTAGTTTGTGAGAAAGGAGAGAAGCCTTCCCATAGATATCATAGACTGTTTTATATTCTTTATCATCCCTGTCATATTCACTTTGATGAAGTGGCTGAAATCCTTTCCAACTGCTCCCCTTTCACTGTAATTATCTAAGGTCTCTCTTGGAGCAGCTTCTTCAGGTTTGGTAAAGCTTGCTGAGCACAGGACTACAATTGGCATGGGTCACCTCATAGATTTACTGAAGGCCATTGTTCAAGGGCAATGCTTATTCCAACACTGTGAGGGCTTTTTTGTACCTCCTGAACACTATAAGAGTGTTGACCTTTTATTTGAATTTTATACCACAAATTATAATTTGAATTCTTCACTAGACCAGCACAACTTCCCTCTTGATTTTTGTTGTTTATCATCTTCCTGATGAAGAGATTGAGAATTCTGTCCTATTTTAAGTATTTGCTAATTTATTGAGAGAAGCACAAAATATGCACTCCACCAGGACAATGCAAATATTAGAAGTATTTTTGAAAAAAGTCCCCGATTTTAAAGCAAAGTGAATAATTATCTGTATGTTTCCCCTCCAGCTGGAACTTACACATTGTCTACAACATGCATCTTTGTATTAAAGTCAAAGACAGAAGAGTTTCCAATGGTTCCCAAAGGCAAAATCCCACCAATAATGAGATCACCAGGCCTGTAGTAGCTTTTGTATAATTTGATATAATCCCTGATCACACAAATGGTTTGTAGCCTCTTTGCTGTAGTTGGAGCCAGGAGACAGAAGAGCATCAGCATCAACAGTAGCATGACTCCTGTCTGGTCATTCTTGTCTTCTTCCCTCCTAGAACAGAAATCACAGTTTATGCAGAAAATGATTTACAGGTTGCTCCTGAAATCTCACTGGAACTTTAGCAGATCAGATACAACCTGTGCCTCCTGGAGGTCCCTAGGACAGATTTATATTAAACATGCTTCCTCTTACCTGTGTTTGGGCTATGACCATAGAGGAAACAAAGGCATGTGAGACTCTTCAAACCCAGGAGTGAGCTCTTTGCAGGACCAGCTAAGGTGACAGGTTCTGCCCCACAACTGGTGAACTCAGCGATATTTTTCAAAGCAAGTTTCACCTTGTAAGATCTTTGTGTCTAGAAATCCACAGAGGATACCTGCAGAATGCCTGTTCTTCTGATAATTACAGGGAAAGGCCATTGCCCTATCCCCTTAGCAGTAGCTTCTCTTCATGCAGCAGAATGGAAAACATGTTTGTATCTCTTCTTGTAATTCATAGAGCAGATGGAGTCATGGGGAAAGTTGTATATTTGACCTACGTGAAAGTGACTCCTGAACACAAGATGGATGTTTGGCTTATGCCCTAGTTTGGTCAGAAAATAGGAGTGCTACTTGGGTATGGTGGCACAAGACAGAAATGTAATTTAAGGAGGAATTTCAGGATATTAACTGCAATATTTTTGGCAACACTTGCAAATTTTTGTTGCTTTAGTTGAAGGGCAGCAATTGTTGTCCAGTTGTCTCTTTTGATCTTTTGGGGTGCTGCTCCCCAAATTTCCTTGAAAATTCATTCACAGGACCAGTTGGGATCATTACTAGTGTACCAGCCTTCCTGCTGCATGACAACCTCCATGTCTGAGACTCTGGGGGGCATTTCACAGTTGACTGTGGGGTTCCCCAGACTTATGGTCTTGAGGGATGTCCATTTGCCATCCCTGGGGCAGGCCTTAGA
Source organism: Notechis scutatus (assembly GCF_049901735.1). Lineage (NCBI taxonomy): Eukaryota > Metazoa > Chordata > Lepidosauria > Squamata > Elapidae > Notechis > Notechis scutatus. The sequence continues at coordinate 337,166,281 of NC_142009.1, read as the reverse complement.
GGCATTTCAACATGGCCTCCATCCTTCTTGGCTCAACCCAAAACAGATCACTTCCAAAGTTATCTGAGGAGGAGCTATCCTGGTCCCCTTTGTCCTGGCCAGATCATGGCCTGGTGACTTTGAGAATCTTTTATGCTTCCCCTCAATGCAGGGAGACAGGATCTATTTGACCAGTCGACTCTTAGCGACCAATGAATTTCAAATAAGAAAATCCCCTTCTTGAAATAATAAACACATCTTTTTTCCAGTTTAACATTTTTATTAGGTTATAAGATAAAACACAAAAGTAAATAGGAAGACACAGTAGAAGGGGGGAAAGGGAGAGAAAAGTGAAGAGAAATTGGGGAAAAGAAAAGAAGAAACATTGACTTCCGACTCCCTCTTTTGCAGTAAAAAAAAGCATTAAAATCAAACCATAACTTTTTGTTTTCCCATAATAATACAAACTAGCCATTTCTAGAAAAGTTTTTTCTCAAAATCCTCTTCCATTAAACCCAAAAGAAAAGTTTCTGATTTCATTTTTATTTTTGTTTTAAGAATTTTCTGTATTATAATATGAATTTTACTCCAAAATGTCTTTGCTTTATCACATGTCCACCATAAATGTCAAAATGTTCCTTCATTGTTTGATACTTCCAACATTGATTTGAAAAACCCTTATATATTCAGGATAATTTATCTGGTGTTAAATGCCAGTAATACATCATCTTATAAAATTTTTCTTTTAAATTATAGTTTAGTGTAAATTTTGAACCTTTCATTAACATATTTTCCCATTGTTCAAGCATCACATTATATCCAAAATTCCTTTGCACACTAAATAATGTCATGTTTTACATGTTCACTTTCCAAATTCAATTTCAACATTTCATAAATCTTAGCAATAATATCATTACCATGCAGTAAAATTTCCAATTCATTTTTAGCAAAATCAAACCCACAACTCTTTGTTATCTGATTTAAATCATTCTTTCAGTTGATATGTAAAGCAAAAGTAGACATAACCTTCTAATTCAAGATCTTCCCTCAACTTTAATGTGGATTCACCAGACTTGAAAGATAATATTAGTAACCATACGTCCATCATTCTCGCTTCACCACCATTTATTTTCTAAAAAAAAGGATCTAGAAGGTGCGGGACATCCAAACAGGCAACTTCATATAGAACCTTCTTTTATATTTATTCCAATTTCTTAGTATGGCACATCTAGCAATGTGATTATTAAAATCAACGTTAACTTTAATCATACCATAAATAACTGTACCATCCAAACCTTAATTCATGGCCCTCTAATTCTGGTAGCCTCTTATTCTGGAGGTTCATCCACTCTTTTAACCAGGCAAGACAACATGCCTCAAAATATAATTTCAGGTCTGGTAAACCCAACCCACCCTTTTCCTTAGCATATAGCACTAGTTTGTATCTAATTCTTGGTTTTTTCCTTTGCCATGTAAACCTAGAAATATCTGAAATAATAAACACAGTTTTCCTTCCAGATTGATCACAGGAATATTGTAAGCATTTGCAGAACTTGATAAGGAATTCTTTTATGGACAAATTCCTCCTTCATGTCATCATTTATTAGAAATCTTATCACATTCTAAAAATGCCACAAAGATAAATGTAAATGAGGCAACTCTTTGCATTAGTTAGACATTTTTGTTTCTTACAATATTTTCTCTACAATTCAGATCAGGCCTCAGCAGAATAATGTAGCATTTGGGGAAAAAGATACAAGCCAAGAGAGCAGCTCCAGAGGCCAAAATGGAGAAAATCTCCACAGCCACCATGGACTTCCCTTTAGTGCTCTGGTAGGTGGGGAGGAAGGAGATCCAAACACTGCAAAAGACCAGCATGCTAAAAGTAATGAACGTGGCTTCATTAAAACTATCAGGCAATTTCCTAGCCAGGAAGGCCATTGTGAAACTGACAAAGGCCAAAAGTCCCAGGTAAGAGAGGACACAGTAAAACATTACGGCTGAGCCTTGCTTACATTCCAAGATGATCTCTCCAAACAAGGAGTAGAAGTCCAAGTTAAGAAATGGGGGAGAGGTTCCCAGCCAGGTGGCACAAAGGACTGCTTGGATCAGAGGACAGGCTATGACAATGGAGTTGGTCAGTGGTTTTCTTAAAAGTTTCCTAGTCTTGTTCCCTGGCTTGGTGGCCATGAAGGCCAGAACCACTATGACATTTTTTGCCAGCATGGAGGAAACTGCAAAGGAAAAGAGAATGGCAAAGGCAGATTGTTGGAAGAGACAGGTGACCATCCCTGGTTGACCAATGAGGAGAAAGGAGTAAAGGAAGCAGAGCAGGAGGGAGGCCAAGAGGATATAGGTGAGATCTTGGTTGTTGGCCTTGACAATCGGTGTGTCATGATGTTTATAGAAAATCACCAGGACTGCAGAGGTGATCACAGAGAAGAAAATGGCAAGAAAACCTAAAATGTATCCCAGGATTTCTTTATAGGCAAGAAAATGGGTCTTCTTACCAATGCATTGGTCCTTGTCCTTGTTGGGAAATTGGTCTTCTGGGCGGGGTTCACAGTGAGCAGCATCTGAAATAAAAAGTCTTTTTCTAAGGATTTCTTGAGCAACCACCATGCACATTATCCCTCCCACAAAAGTCATACAAGTTTTGCCTTTTTGCTACTGACCTACTTACAAAGGGAATAATGAAATAACCCACTGTGCTATTTATGGGGCATGAAAAAGAGCGAATCATCCTTCATTTAGGATGGTCCTGGGGATAGATTTTTATACAAGGATTTATTCCATTCCAGCAATCCATTCTGTCGATCTCTGCCAAGAACTGGAGACTTCAATCAATAAACCATGTTACTCATACTGGTAGTTGAAATTGAAGAGTTTATTGCTGTGTTCCCAATCATGGCTAAGAGCTGTAACAACTGATGTCCATGTAAAATCAGCGTTGAAAACAGTTAACATTGTTTTATCCCTCCATGCCCAATTACCTCTGCCCAACCCTAATCCGCCCATTGCCTAATTATCCATGCCACCATCCCATGCCTAATTACACCATGCCTAAGCTAATATTACGTTCCTCCCTTCACCCTACCTCCCATTAGTATCCTAAATAACAATGATCACTTTGCCTCAAGCCCAGCACTGTGTTAAAGCCAAATAGTGTTAAAGCCAAACATTGCAAAAAGACATCTGTCTGTATTATCTGAGTTCCAAGGCTACACAACCCTCCCACATTCTGAAGTTGACTTCTGAGGCTGTGAAATGTCACCCACAGCCCTCCCTCCCTTCTTTGCTGGTCTGGATCAGCTGCCTGCCAAGTTGCAATGCCGGATTCGAAGTGCAGATCAGGGATTCACAGCTATCAGGGATTCACAGCTCCAAGGCACAGCTGCAATGTCAGGCTTCAGGATGCTGGTAAGATGTAGAGCCTGACATGCCTCCCCCTCTACCATGGATCCTCCTGGAAAACAATTAACAGTATTAATAAAATTCTTTTGATAGGTTTCCTCCCTCCCCCCTGCTTTGGTAGGGTGTTGCCGATGAAATAGTCTTTGTAATTTTGGGGCCGACATATCTGCAGATGTCACCCAAGAAGCATCTGCCACTGGATATCCTTTCCATTTCACTAGGTATTGTAGGACCCCTCGTCATCATCGGGAATCAAGGATGTCCTCTACTTCATAATAAGCATCCCTAATGGGCCCTGGGTGGTTTAAGCGAGGTTCAAGCCGTGTCATGTCATCAGGCTTCAGCAAGCTACTATGGAAAATGGGATGAATCCTTTTAGACCGTGATGGTAATTGTAAACGGATTGTAACTGGGTTAATCACTTGAAGTATTTGAAATGGACCAATATATTTTGGGCCCAGTTTTTTACATGGTAATCCCAAATTAATATATTTTGTGGATAGATTCACCCATTTTCCTACTCCTAATTATTTCTGTTCAGATCGTTTCTTGTCTGCATATTTTATATATATTTAACCAATGAGTTTTTGACTGCTTTCCAACAAGCTTGTATATCTTCAATCCATTTAGTGGTGGTGATTGGTTGGTTAGGCACATGGGGCCATTCTGGAACTTACCTCAAATGGATGTGAACTACCCTCTAACAAATGTCACAATGTAAGTAGCATGAACCGCAAATGCCTCCTTCTCTCATATAGCCCAATTTCTCTCTGTTGGGTTTAATTTTCGGGTCGTATATGCACATGGTTGTAATGTTCCTTCTTGGTTCTTTTGCAAAAGTACTGCCCCTACTGCAACATCATTAGCATCTGCCTGAATTAAGAATGGACTAGCGGGGTCTGGACATTTAAGAACTGGTTCGGTTGCAAACAGTACTTTTAAATTATGAAATGTCTTTTGACACTTACTTGTCCATAACAGCTCCTTATTTGATTTGATCAGTTTATTACTTACATTCTTTGTTTTCAACAAATTAATTAAGGGGAGAGCAATATTTGTGAACTTTGGAATAAATTGCCTATAAAAATTTGCAAAGCCCAATTTTTTTTTGCTATTGTTTCCTTGTATGCGGGATTTGCCATTCCAACTCCATATGAACTTTATATGGATCCATCTCAAGACCATTTACTGAAATGCAATATCCTAGATAATCTAATTTGGTGGAATGGAATTTGCATTTGGATAATTTCACATACTGGTGCGCGTCTAACAGTTTTCTAAGAACTTGTCATTCTAGCTGAATGTGTTCTTCCATAGTGTTTGTATATATTAGAATATCACCAAGTAGACAAGTACTCCCCAATATAAATGTTCATGCAATATGCCATTTATTAATTGCATAAAAACTGCGGGAACTCCTTGTAATCCAAATGGCATGACATTAAAATGATAGCTTCCCAATGGGCAATTGAAAGTGGTTTTCCACTCGTCACTAGCATAGATGCGTACCTGATAGTATGCCTCCCGTAAGTCCAGTTTGGTAAAAATAGGGCCCTGTGCCAACGTACATAACAAGTCTTTTATCAACGGGAGTGGGTACAGAGGTTCAACGCATATTGTGTTAAGATCTCGGAATTCAACTCATAGATGCAAACCACCATCTTTTTTTCCCCTAAATAATACTGGAGCGGCTATATGAGATCTGCCAGGCATAGTAAATCCACGTTTTAGATTCTTGTCAATATACTTTCTCATTTCTTCCATTTCTTTGGGGGTCATGGAATACATACGAGGTTTTGGTAAGTTGGCTCCCAGAATTAACTCTATCGCACAATCAGTTGGTCTATGGGGAGGCAGGAAATCGGTTGTGTCTTCACTAAAGACCTCCGTTAAGTCCTCATATTCCTGAGGATATTTAGGTTCTGGGATAGTTGATTCAGTATCTTGGAGTATCTTTACAGATGTCTCAGATGGCAGATCATTTTGTAATGGCAATGGTCCTATGGCCAAACGTATCTTGTGAAAGCCTCCTTCCCACTTAATGGTTGGCTCCCACTTGTCCAGCCAAGCCAATCTTAATATTAGGGCTTCTGTCATATGAGGCACCACTACCAATAGATCCACTCCCAGTGTTCACCCATCACCAGTTTAATATATTCAGTATGTTGTGTAGCAGGAACCCCTCCCAATAAGGACCCATCCACCTGCTCAAATTTAATTGGGTTGACTAATCTTATTACCCTGAGCCCTAATTTGTCCAACACTGCCTGGGTTACTAAACACCGTGTACACCCAGAATCAATCAATGCATCCAATTTAATCCCTTGATTTGTCCTTCTATTCCATAGAGTGACAGGTATTATGAATGGACGTATTGGCATACTTATCATTGGATCATCAGCAGCCACCTCTTCTGTTTCAAAATCCCTTTGTTCAGTTATAGGATATTCAGCTGTTTTTTCACTGTGCAACACTCATCCCCCTTGTAATGGATTCTCCAATTGCCTAGACTGTTCCGGAGTTGGCCAACCTTTAGGTTGTGATCTTCCTGCCCTTAAAGTGGGAATATCTTGAGATGTACGTGGTATTGCTAAAGGTGGTATAGGGCAGTCTGAAGCTCGATGTCCAGGTAAGTTGCATTGGAAACACTTAAACACTCCTCTGGTACCTTGATTCTTAATTGGAGATACACCTCGTATTCCGGGTTTTTGTCCTTGTAGCCCCATTTTACATATCCCCGATGTGGCTTCTGGTTTAGAACATAATCTGCGTAATCCATTATCCAATTTTATGGCAGTATGGTACCATTCTTGAAGTGTCCTGGGTAAACCCCTGTACAAATAAGCCTGACCTAGTTTATAATCTAGGCCATCTCTAAACAAATGGATTAATAAATGCTCAGGCCAGTAGGGGTAACAATGACCCTATAAGTCAAATTGGTTTATGACTTGTCCTAAAAAATTCTGCCACTTTATTGGCATTTCCATTGAACACAGCATTCAGAGGAGGGGGTCCCCACCTCCCCTGTACTGGGCCACCCCATGGTATTACGTTAGACCCTTCTCTCTGATCCCCTTCCACACTCCCCTGAGAACTATGCCATCCAGGTTCCCGTTCCAAGCTCCATTCCATTATATCTGAAGACTTAACATCCTTGGGTGTACTAGTACAATGCTGGGATGTCCTATGGATACTGTCCAGCCTCCCTGACCCTAACCTGGAATGTTTCAAACCCTGATCTGTATCTATATCATGTAAACCCATGGGGCTGGAACTATATAATGGGTCTCGGGCAGAAACAGAACTGTAACTTGGAGGCCACGGCTTCCTAATTGGCAGATACCTAACAGTAAACGTAACATATCCAAAGTGTCGCTCCCAGGAACAGTCCATTTACTATCTCCTACACCAGGCAAATGTTTCACTTTCCAATCTGGTGTCTGGGATTTATCTCCATCGGTGTCTTTATCTCCTACACCTATTTCACCAGGCAGACTCAATTTCACTCCTGTCTTTTCTTTGTGAACCTTAGGATGAACCACTAATGGTTCAGGGGTTATCACAGTTTGTTCCTCTTCTTTCTCCTCCTCTTGCTCCAAAGGGCTTCTGCTGTCTACACAGCCTTCCACTACCTCCTCGGCTATTTTTTCCACAGGCCATTTGGGATCTGTCCCTTCTGCCATCCTTCCTTTATCACTGCCACTAACCATAATTGGTAGACTTACTAGTAAAATAAGGCAATGCTGACTTTCTGTCGATCTCTGCCAAGAACTGGAGACTTCAATCAATAAATCATGTTACTCACACTTGTAAAGTTGAAATTGAAGAGTTTATTGTTGTGTTCCCAATCGTGGCTAAGAGCTGTAACAACTGATGTCCGTGTAAAATCAGCGTTGAAAACAGCTAACTCCCAACATTGTTTTATCCCTCCCTGCCCAATTACCTCCGCCCCACCCTAATCCGCCCATTACCTAATTATCCCCACCACCACCCCATGCCTAATTACAACATGCCTAAGCTAATATTACATTCCTCCCTTCACCCTACCTCCCATTAGTATCCTAAATAACAATGATCACTTTGCCTCAAGCCCAGCACTGTGTTAAAGCCAAACAGTGTTAAAGCCAAGCATTGCAAAAAGACATCTGTCTGTATTATCTGAGTTCGAAGACTATACAGCCCTCCCACATTCTGAAGTTGACTTCTGAGGCTTTGAAATGTCACCCACAGCCCTCCCTCCCTTCCCTGCTGATCTGGATCGGCTGCCTGCCAAGTTGTAATTCCGGACTCGAAGTGCAGATCAAGGATTCACAGCTATCAGGGATTCACAGCTCCAAGGCACAGCTGTAATGTCGGGCTTCAGGATACTGGTAAGATGTAGAGCTTGACAGATTAGCCAGATACAAAGATTTATTCCATTCCATCTATCCATTCACTGTGCACTTCCCCAACTAATGTGGCTTTTAGTCTGAGATTGTTACCTGCTTTTTTCCACCATTTTATAATGGAACCCACAGAAGAGTGATAGATCTGTTATCCAGAAACATTGCTGTTTTGTTTGTGTGTACATTATCCCTGCCTCTCTGCTTTGTATCTCAAATCTGTCCATTCAGATGTTTTGTGTTCCCTTCTGCTCTTCCAAAGTGACATAGATAGATGAATGTCTTCTTTTTCTGGCAGGTCTACTACCTCAGTGGTTGATAGTATTGATGGAAGGAGCGTATTCTGAATAATAACAATTAAAGCTTGGACTGCTCACCCCACATCCTCAGGAAAAAAAGGCTGTGTTTGCAATTGGATGTCAGAGTAGCAGTGGAAATCCAAGTTGGACATTCACAAATTCTGCTCTAAAGTTACCCTGCATAGAAGTGCTGAGGATTGGGAAAGGTGGGCTCTGTGGCCATGGCAGGTTATATCTGTAAACTGAAAGGTTTTGCTGAAATATATGATTTCATGTCAATCTGATAAAAAAAATGACAATAACAAAAAATGCATTTCTTCTTTGATCCTTGAAGATTTACATTTGAAGTCTTATCTACCTTATCTACCGATTAGAAAAGGTCCCTTCTGGACAAGGACCACACTGGTAGCAGCGAACCTTTTCACCCCCTGGAACTCTCCTCCTCTCTCCTGCATGGCACCTCTTCATGCCACACCTGGCAAAGGGCACCTTCTGGAGGAGAAAAGAGAAATACTTAGGATGACCTAAGCAACCAATCTGATACATTAATTCTTTTCCCCTTTTCTATCTCCCTCCCTTCCTTATTCCTACTTCTATGTTCAGAGTGTCTTCTAAAGAAATATATTACCATTGTCTATGAGAAATCAAGAACAGACCTGAGGTAATCAGCAAGGGGCATTCCTGAAATACCCATGGATGGGGGATATTGGATCTGGAATCTCAGCTTGCAGAGAAAGGCTTGTGACGAAACTAAAGCATCCCCCACCCAAAAAAAGAACCATGAGGTTACAACTGAGGAGACATGGTGCATGGAAATTACTGTTACTTGTTGCAATTGCTTCCTTCATTTCAAGCAGATGTTGTTCCCAAGCCTAACTGCTTTGTGGAATGACACAAATCAAACATGTTAGAAAGTTAGAAAGATGTTCTGCATCTCAGGAAGAGAATGAATCTTTCCCTGAAATTACATTTACTTGCAGCGCACCTTTGTGGCCCAGGTGATTCCATCACAGTTAATGGTGAAATTCTGGCCTGGGGAAGCCTCAGGATTTACTTGCCCAACTTTTATGGAGACACAAGATTGATTGGGGAGAAAAACCCAGTTGAGAAGATCATAACGAGCAGATCCCAGTCCATCTTCTGAGAAGGAGACTTCATCTCCAGCACTGTTGTTGAACTGAACATTCCTCAAATAAGGAAGAATCTGAAAGAAAGGATACTTTCAGAAATTGGAGTATTTGGGCTAGGGTTACAAATGAGACATCATGTCTTCTATCATCACATAATGGCCATCTTGAGAAGTTGCGTTTGTATTTGAGAAGCTAGTTCCATCTCTTGGTGGCGATCTGAGGAATCAGGCTTATTTAATTCTGAAACTAAAAGTATCCCTTTTATCACTGGGCATAGTTTCAACTCCAATTTGATGAAAACACCAGTTTGGCCCAAGTTGTTGTTAACTGATAAATGAATGTTTGGAATGAATAAATAATTTCTATCAGGACCATGGAAAATTCCAATGGTTTTTTTTAGCTCATTGTCAAAATCTGCAGAATGCAGTAACCATGATGAACTGGGCCATATGGAAGGAAGCATCTGAGCTGGTTGGTCACTTCACTATTCAGAGCGGTCCAGCATTTTAGCCTTTGATGCAGGAAATTCTGATGAATTTCAGACCAGGAACCCATTAGGACCACTTTGAATCTTGCTCTGTGCTAGGATCGATATAGAAACAGAATCACAGTATTGGAAGGGACATTGGAGGTCTTCTAGTCCAACCTCCTGCTCAAGAAACAGACCCTCTACAGTTTTAGACAACTGGCTATCCTGTCTCTTCTTAAATGACTCCAGTAGTGGGGTATCTCTGATTTCTAAAGGTAAACCATTCCTTAAGAAATTTCTCCTAATTTCTACATTGCTTCTCTCTTTTGTTACTTTCCATCCATTGTTAATCAGAAGCTGTTTTCACAGAGCAAGCCAAGTAGCACAACAATTGATAATCTAAAAAAAAGGGCAGGGTCCCAGATGAATTGATATGGGAGTATGCAGATATTTAATCAGGAACTGAAGAAATTCATATGGGGAGCTTCCAAATCTAAACATCTGTGGATTGAGTCAAAAGCCGCAGAAATCACCTGTCATGACTGGACATTTGCAGTCCTCTTTCCAAGCCTCATGATGCTCAGTCGAACTCTGGATCCATACATTGCATGTAAAGCATGTGCCAGAGCATAAATGGCATTGTAGATATTGTTAACTGTCACCTGTCATTCTTTTTTCAAAAGTGTAATTGGGCAGATTCTGCAGATTCTCCTTTCCTGTACAGTGTTTTTTCCCCTTTGGAGGGATCTTCCCTGATTGATGGATCTTGCAGCGAAAGACTATTTCCCACCATGCAGGGAGAAAGACATCTCCTTGGGGGTTTAAGCAGTCTAAAGACAGAAGGAAGTGGCTGAATTCTGAGACATCCCCGGAGTTGTCTACAAAATGCAAGACTCCATGGAAGAACTTTAAATATGTCAATTGGGCTTCAGATTGTTGCACACCAAGTTTCCAATGGGAAGTGAAGATACAAACTTTCCTAAATGGTGCTTTCTTATATTTTTCAAAAAAATATACTGCGCCTATTAAACTGCCAGTAACAATTGGGTTTGCAAACAGAATAAACACTTCTGCTTTAGTCAAGGGAGGAGAATTGAGAATTAATTTCTTCAGAGTGATATCAATATTATCCATTTCCAGCATTAGAGTGAAGGCCAGGCAGATCTTCTTCTCCTGGAGCATTGGCGTCAGAGTTGAGAAAAAATATTCTCCCCTGTCATCTTCAGGGGCCAGAAGCCCAATCCAGTTCCACTGGAAATACAAGAGCAGCTGGACTAAACCCACATCTTGAGGAGATTCTTTGGGATTAATCCGGAAGAAGGAACGATTAACTCTTCTCTCTCATGAGAGAACTCATAGCCAACATCGAGCTGGAAAAAATGTGATTCATCATTCAAAGACAAAATGAAATTTTATGGCAACTTTAGGCATTAACATTGTATGGTTGATGGCCCGTGCATCCAGCTGACTCACTTTGACTGGCAAACGTCTTCCCTTCTTAGCCATTTTTATTGGTTGTGGTATGTCAGAAAACAAGAGATGAAACCACAACTTAATACAGAGAATAAATGGCACTAAAATGATGCCTAATCAGACCCATACCTAACATAAAGAGTAATCTAAGTGTCACAAGCTCATTATATGCCCTCCCCCCAACAAAAAAACTATTTTTAGTTTCATCTTGGCTTCTATGTGTGCTTTTGTCTGTTCCATACTGTATCCAAGGGAACTCTCTTACCTGTGAGACCTTAAAGATGCTGAAGATGAAGGCCATCTGCCTTGTGGACTTGGCACTGAGACCACCAATGATGGAGAACAGAATGTCCTGCTGGTCACATTTGTAACCTGGAACCACTTGGCCTAGTGAGGAGAGAATGCAGAGGCTCTTCAAGCAAATAACTATCTCCCTCTGGTAATGGCGATAGATGTGGAAGCCAAGGGTGATGTTGGGGAGCAGAAGAAAATCCTTATTGACATTGGAGACAGCAAGTATAAATGCAAGGAACTGCTGGCAGTTAGTGGTGATGAATCTGTAGTGAGAAAAACATTATAGGGAAGCTCGTGCATGGCTGTAGAATTTGCTCCACTGTTTAGTGTGACTTTTGAGGGGAGAAACTCCCAAATTTCATTGGGTTTGGGTTTTTTTTCAAAGATTTTCCCTTGTTGAATCTTGGATGACATTGTGAGAAAGGAGAGAAGCCTTTCCATAGATATCATGGACTGTTTTATACTCTACATCATCCCTGCCATATTCACTTTGTCCAGTGACTGAAATCCTTTCCAACTGCTCCCATTTCACTGTAATTATTTAACGTCTTTCTTGAAGCAGCTTCTTCAGGTGTCATAAAGATTGCTGAGCACAGGACTACAATTGGCATGGGTCACCTCATAGATTTACTGAAGGCCATTATTCATGCGCAATGCTTATTCCAACACTGTGAGGGATTTTTTTGTAACTCTTGAACACTTGAAGAGTGTTGACCTTTTATTTGAATTTTATACCACAAATTACTGTTCAGATTAATATAACAATTTGAGTTCCTCACTAGGCCAGTTCAGTTTCCCACTTCATTTTTTTGTTGATCATCTTCCTGATGAAGAGCTTGCTAATTTTTTGAGAAAATCACAAATGCAAAGAAAAGAACAATGCAAAAACTAGAAGAAGAATTTCTGGGAAAAGTTGCCAAATTTAAAGCAATGAAGCAATTTATTTGCATGTTTCCCTCCAGCTGAAACTTACATATTGTCCAAAACCAGTTTCACTGTATTAAAGTCAAAGGCAGGAGACTTTACAATGATTCCCAAGGGCAAAATCCCACCAATAGTGAGATCACCAGGCCTGTAGTGGCTTTTATCGAAGTTGATATAATCCCTGAACACACACATAGTTTGCAGCTTCTTCGCTGTAGTTGGAGCCAGGAGCCAGCAGAGCATCAGCATCAACTATAGCATGACTCCTGCCCAGTCATTCTTCTCACCTTCCCTCCTAGGACAGAAATCAAGATTTAAGCAGAAACTGATTTGAAGTTGCTTCTGAAATCTCACTGGGGCTTTAGCAGATCAGACACCACTTTTCCCACCTGGATGGCCACACATTTATATCAACAATATTTCACCTTACCTGTGTTTGGGCCATGGCCATAGAGGAAACAAAAGCATGGAGTGAGCTCTTTGCAATACAGGCTAAGGTGAAACGTTCTGCTCCCACCTGGAGAACTCAGACATATTTTTTATAGCTTGAAGATTTTGTACCTAGAAACCCACAGGGGATACAGTAAGAATTACTGTCCTGAAAATTGCAAGGAAAAGCAATTGTTCTGCCTATGTAGCAATAGCTTCTCATACACCCTAATGGAAAAACATGTTTGTGTTTCTTGTAATGCACAGAGCAGATGGAGTCAGGATGAAGTTGTGAATTTGACCTCCATGAAGCTGACTGCTTGAAAACAAGATGGAGTTTGACCTCTGCCATGGTTGGTCAACTAGTACGAGTTCAAACAGGGTTTTGTGGCACGTGAGAATCAATTATAAACTTGCAACTGTGAGCAATGTTTGGATGGAAGAACTAATTTATTTGTAGGCACATGGCAGGGGATGAAATTAGAAACTGGAGTAGCAAAGAATGGGTGTATATTGTTATATGGTTCTCTCCTTCATCTGAAGGTGGTTTCATTCAGTGTTGGTTGGTGGGAAGTGATTGAGCCCAATCCAACAATTTTGAGGGTGCATCAATAAGGCCTTCTCAGTTGGGATGAGGTATCATTCGTACACTGATGATATTCAGTTGTATATCCATGGACTGACCAAGGTTTTCCCCTAGTGCATGGAGGCTTTGGATGGGGAGGAACAGTCATGGTTTAAATCCTAGGCTCCATTAATAGAGGGATAGCATTGAGATATTATGAAGTGTTAGTACCACTTCATAATACCTTGGGAAGACCACACATTCAATACTGCATCCAGTTTTGGTTGCTACAATATAAAAGAGATGTTGAGACTCTAGTAAGAAATCAGAGACGAGCAAGAAAGATGGTTAGGTGACTGGAGGCTGAAACCTACAATGAACGATTGCAGGAACTGTGTAATCCTGGTCTAAGAGAAAAGGACTAGAGGTGAAATGAGAGCTGTCTTCCAATATTTGAGGGACTATCACAGAGAAATGGGGGGTCAATCTCTTCTCCAAAGCACCTGAAGGCAGGACAAGAAGTAATGGATAGAAATCTAAAAAGGAGTGATTGGACTTGAATTAAGAATAAATTTCCTGGCAATGAATCATTGGAAGGGCTTGCCTCTAGAAGTTCTGGGTGCTCCAATACTGGAGGCTTTTAAGATGGAAATGGACAACCATTTGTCTAAAATAGTATGTAGTCTCCTGTTTGTGCAGGGGGTTGGACTAGAAGACCTCCAAGGTCTCTTCCAACTTTGTTATTCTGTTTTAACATGAAAAACAGGAGAGCATATGGATGACTGCAAGATTATGTCAAAACCAAGCAGGTGTGGATAATGGGTCCTCCTAGAAGCAGAAAATTTCATCTTTAGTTCTGCAATCACAGTTCATTGTCCTTCTTAGGACCCTTGTGCCATCTGGGGCTTTTGTGGACTATTAATGTCTGCTTAAGGAGCAGTATGGTGGTTATCTCAAGAAAAGTCTTTGTAAAAGTTGTGTCAGGTGCAAAACATAGAGACTACACTTGACGTTCAAATTAGACTGATTTATTACTGATCATGCCTATCCATAGGAACCGAATAAACTAACGGTTAGTACTAGGTTAGTGTTAGTTAAGGGTCAATAGAATTCAAGAGGAACTGGACTTATTTATTTATTGGATTTGTCAATCGCTTACAAGATAATAAGTATAGGTATAAACATGAATAAGAATACAAGGAATAGGTACGAATAAATGGGGACAATAGGACATGGACAGTAGGCATGATGGTGCACTTATGCACGCCCCTTATAGACCTCTTAGGAATGGGGTGAGGTCAATAGTGGATAGTTTAAGGTTAAAGGAGTGGGGGTTAGAGGATGTAACAACAGAGTCAGATCGTGTATTCCAGGCATTGACCACTCTGTTGCTGAAGTCATACTTTCTGCAATCAAGTTTGGAGTATTTTACATTGAGTTTGTATCTGTTGTGTGCTCTTGTATTGTTGCGGTTGAAGTTGAAGTAGTCATTGATTGGTAGGATATTGTAGTAGATAATTTTGTGTGCTACGCTTAAGTCTAAGCGTAGGCAGCCTAGTTCAAGGTTGTCCAAGCCCAAAATCTCAAGCCTGTTGATATAGGGTCTTCTGTTGCGAGCAGAGGAGTGTAGTTCTCATCTCGTGAAATACTTCTGGACTCGTTCAATTGTATTAATGTCTGATATACAGTGCAGATTTGAGACAGATGAGCTGTATTCGAGTATTGGTCTAGCAAAGGTTTTGTATGCCCTTGTTAGCAATTCAATGTTACCAGAGCTTCTTAAGATTAAATTTACAACTCTTAATGCCTTTTTGGCAATGCTGTTACAGTGAGCTCTGGTGCTTAGGTCATTAGATATTAGTATTCCAAGGTCTTGGACAGAGTGAGGGTTGTCAACGAGGTCATATCCACCTAGTTTGAATTTGGTGTACTGATTTTTTTTTACCAGTGTGTAGGACAAAGCATTCGTTGGTCAAGATTTGGAGTTGCCAATATTTTGATCATTCAGACACATAATCAAGGTTGCTTTGTAGGACAGTAGCATTGTTGGTGGTGTTGAATAGTTTTACTTAGTCCATTTGTGATTCAAGCAGCACTACTGACTTTCTCCTGCAATCCGGCACTCTCCCTGTATGTTAAACAGTTGACCCACAAAGCAGCTGAGTTTTTAAACCAGGAAATAAAAGTCAGAATAGAGCCAGGGCAAGCGGAAGGGCGGCTCCAGCAGCTGATCATTGGAGCAAACTGGTTTGCTCACAGATGATCCTCAGAGCTACCAGTTTGGCCGAACTGGACCGAACCAGTAGAATACCACCCCTGGTCTACACAGAGCATTTGGGTTGAATCCTTTTTTGACTCCATGTCTAGATTCTGCCACTCCTACTACAGCTTCAGTTAGTTAAACAGAATAAAATTGAGCTGTGGAGAGTCTGATGATGTAGATAAGAGTGGTGGGAGAGTGGAGGCAGAAAGTCTTCTGTTATTGGGAACAAACCCACAGTTGAGATGCAGCCAGCTTGAACCATCCCTGTGAGAGTGGATTGTTCCCCTACCTCTGAAAGAGGACTCAGTTTGCTCAAGAAACAGTGAAAGGAAATTTGCCACCAAATAAGAGTCAACAGATTTGAGTTGGACTTATATCTCTTGGGACATGAGGTGAAGTTTGACCCCTCCATCAGGCTCAGCCTTGTCATCTCTGATATCAACTCTGCTTTCCATCTATTTTGGCTCTCTTCTAGGCCTTGATAGTCCTTAAGGAAGATGATCAGGACTGCAGATGTGATACAGAGACAAAGCAAGACTTACGAAATTGTAACCCAGGGTCCACTGATGGACAAGAAGTACAGCTTCTTGGGAATGCTGTTCTCCTTGTTAGGGTACTGGACTATTGGGCAGAAGTCACCACAAGGTTCAACTAAAATCACAAGTCTTTGTTTTAAGCATTTCAGGGCCATCTGCACTTAGCAATGTCCTTCAGACACCAATTGGAAGCTTCTCTCTAACCTTCACTGAATGATCATGAATGTTTGGACCAAATGCTTCCATACAGTCATTCAAAAATTTATTTGCTGGTGGCAGCATATTCCTGGCACACACAGTAGTGATCTACAGTTGATACTGACCAATTTTGCAGATTTGGTTATGCTGTTCAGCATATTAACATAAACAATAATGAAATATTTACTAACTCAGCCCCTGAAAAATACCAAGCCCATAGACTAGTGGTTCTGAACATTTTCTTCATCATGGGCCCTCTTTTAAATATCTTTTGTGGCCATGGATCTCCAAGACTTAACTCAAGATTTAAATCATAACATTTCTTCAAGCCTTTGCAGACAACATTTGATGATGTTATGCCCCAGCCCCCACCAGAGTCTTTGGACCATAGGATGAGAAGCAGTGCCATAGACCAAAAATCACTCATGTTCACACCCACCTGAAACTCTACCTAGCATGAGAATTCTGGAGCTTCCTGCAGTGACACAGAGAACACACGAGGGAAGCAGAATGGATCACTCTGTCAAACAGTTGCATTGCACATTTACAGAAGTGGCCACTATTTTGCAAGAGGCCACAATTGAATGCCGTCACTGGTGGCTGCTTTCAAAATCATGTTGGAAGTGTTCACTAACTGAAACTGTTGCAACAATTATGGGAGGACTTCAGTTTTTGTATGCCTTACATGTCAGGCTTCAATGTTCCCACACTCACCATGAAGCCTGACACTGAATTAACTGAACTGTGGGTCGGCTAGGTTGATGAATGACGGCAAGGTCGCTGATAAGAACAGCAAAAGCTAACATGTGGAAACCAACAGCAAATGATGAACTCCAGTCGAAATGAAGAATTGTTATGTCAACACATGCTGGCTGTTTGCAGAACCTTAGAGACATTTAGGGGGAAGTAGGTGGATAGATAGATAGGAATGTAATAGGGAGAAAGTCCAGAAATATTTCACAAGAAGAGTTCTCCACTCTTCTACTCATTGCAGAATACCTTATGCCACCAGACTTGAAATTCTAGACCTAGAAAACCTAGAACTACGCTGCCTCCGGTCCAATCTAAGTATAGTTTATAAAATGATACATTGCAATGTCCTACCTGTCAATGAATACTTCAGCTTCAACCATAACAACACAAGAGCAAACAATAGATACAAACTCAAGGTTAACAGCAGCAAACTTGATTGCAGGAAATACGACTTCAGCAACAGAGTGGTCAATATCTGGAATACTCTACCTGACTCTGTGGTTTCTTCCCCAAACCCCAAAAACTTTAACCTTAGACTGTCTACTATTGACCTTTCCTAGGAGGTGCATAAGCGCACCAACATGCCTACCATCCCTGTACTATTGTTTTTTTTATTTTTCTTATATGTATCCATTTCATGTACTCATAACTATGTTTATACTTATACCTGTTACCATATAATCACTTGACAAATAAATAAATAAATAAATAAAATAAATAAAAACTCACTGAACCGAATACGTTAAATTGGTGATGGAAGAGCACTGGGAGTGGATATCTTTTGTTGTGGTGTCTCCCATGAACGAGGCACTAATTTTGGGGTTAGCTTGGCTCAATAAGTGGGAGCCAGTGATACCCTGTTTCTCCAACAATACGGCCTCCCCCAATAGGAAGTCCCAGCATGTTTTATAGGCATGAAATGAAATTAAGCCCCTCCCCCCCAAATTAAGGCTTATATTAAAACATGTGAAATGGGGGGGAATGGTGGGGGGGCTTGCCGTTAGGAAGTACTTTTGTTGCACACCTGGATATGGTGCTGCCTGCATTGACCCCGATACGAAGTGCCCCACCAACGCCGAGGTCAACATCCAAGCCGTCGCCGCCCACCCGAAGATGCACGGGGGTGGGAATTAAGTCACCCGAAAAGAGGACCTAGCCATTTTTTCGGGGCTCAAAAAAAAAAAAAAAGACCCGGCCTTATTATATGAGAAACACGGTATATTGGGAAGGGGGTTTCTGGAAAATACAGCTGGCAATTGCACCACATCCACCTACCCCTGATGACGTACCACCAGCTACCAGTAAATCAGTACAAGAAAAAGAAGGCCCAATGTTACAACATCGATACCCGGTGGAATATGAAGATTTGGCGGATGTTTTTAAAGAGGAGGGTACTGATATATTACCTCCCCATCGAACAACGGATTGCTCGATAGAGATAATGCCTGGAGCAAAACTTCCGAAACTACGAATGTACTCAATGATGCCCAAAGAAGTGGAGAAGGTGAGGAAGTATATTGAGAAAAATTTAAAAAGGGGATTCATCACTCCTGGTAGATCTCACATGGCAGCTCCAGTGTTTTTTCATGAAAGAAAGGATGGCGGTCTATGTTTGTGTGTTGATTATAGGGGCCTAAACACTATTTGTGTAGAACCCTTGTATCCACTACCATTAATAAAAGACTTATTAGCCACGTTGGCGAAAAGACGGATTTTCATCAAGCTTGATTTAAGGGAGGCTTATTATTGAGTAAGAATTCGTTCAGGTGATGAGTGGAAGACAATGTTTAATTGTCCATTGGGCAGTTATTATTTTAATGTAATGCCATTTGGTTTGCAAGGTGCCCCAGCAGGACTTCCAGTGGCAAGGCAAGGATGAACAGAGGTGCAGAAGCCCGTCTGTGGTTTCAGTTAATCTCTTTTTGTGGTTGGCACGATCCTTTGAGGGTGCTCGAGTCCCAGAGAGATTTGTGCCGGTGCGAGGAAGACTCGGGCTACAGTGTGGGGAAGGCAACCCCCCTGCAGCGAAGAGGAGCCCTCCAGAGCCCAACGAGCAAGAAACAGCCTCCTACCAATGGCGGCTCTGAAGTCTGGACTGCCACCGATGTAAAGAAGCGAGTGAGTGACAGTTTGTGAGATCGTTGGGGAAGAGTGTGGTAGAGAAAATTAGCGGCGGAGAGGAGGATTGGAAAGTCATAGACTTGTATAAGGCTGTTACAAGTGTCTGTCTGGAACCCTAAAAGAAAGCGGCCAAAAAGCGGATGCGAGACAAGTGAAAGTGAAAGGGCTTGGCAGACAGAAGAGAGAGTGAGGACAATAATGAGTAAAAAGGGAAGTTTATGAGGTTAGGAGACTAGCGTCTGGAAAGAGTCTGGAAGTTGTGGAGGATTCGGACTATTCCATTTGATCTTTATTCTGATAGACTTTATTAAAGCGGAGACGGGAAGAAGATCAAAGCTGACGGAAAAGAGACAGTGTGACGCCATAGGCGATACTTAGAAACCCTGAAGTTATTGTAACAATATAACCGATATAAACCACTTAACAGACCTTTAGGAGAATACTGATCTATTTGAGGAGGTGGCTCTATCTGAAGAAAATCAGGAAAATTGAACTTAGGAATGTTAAGATAAAAAGCAAAATTGGAAGCTTCTCAATGAGTGAAGATACCGCGTAATTGCAGTCATTATTCAGCATTTTTACCTCCCCACTTCCAGTGCATTTGGAGTGAAAGCTCTTAAATTTAGAGACGGAAAACTAAAAACTTACTTTAAAATTCCTTTTTCCCCCTTTTTAATTCCCCTTTCTCTGTATACATTTGTTCAATTTTTTCCTTCTTTTTTCCTTACTATTTGGCGTTATGATGACCTATCTCTCCTTCCTTATTCTCTCTTTATAATGATTATAAATATGCATACTGAGTAAAGGAATATTGATTGTTGTATTAGCTTGTTAAATAATTGAATTAATTGATTTATTAATAATAGTGACAGTTATACTCTGACTAGATATATAGGGAAAATAGTAAGAACATTAAGTACTATTTAATTAATAAGTACAGGGTTTTATATATTAATATTACAATTTATTGTGTGACCACAATTAATCTACTTGGGACAAATGTAATATTGTTTGTGTTTAAGAATATTTAATATTCAAGATAAGGTTAGATAAATACACATATATATTTATAATATTTAAATATAGTTGGATTTGATATAATATTTATTATATATATATTTATTACATGAAGTGAAGTATAGAGGTTGAGCACAGACCCTACAAAATTATATATGTGATTTAGAATTTGGATCTAAAATAATATATATACTCCAGTAACCAGTTAAGAACACAGCTACCCAGCAGATAGATAGATTAAGTAATTAGATACTGGTCAATCCTAATACAGAGATTATATCACTGAATGTTAATTTGGGATAATATAATTAATATAGTTCATCAACAGAAACAAATCTGAAAAGAAATGACTTCTACAACTACTACAGCTCTGAAAACTGGAAGAAAGGTCACCCCGACATTAACAACTACGTTGGCAACAGCTTCGCCCATGGCACAAAAAACCATAGAAGAAACATTATCAGTGGAGAAACAAGCCAATATCTCGAATGCCAACATCCAATCAATTTTGCTTACTTTACAGGAATCGATGACGAAGCTGCAAGAAACAATGATGATAAACCATAATGAGATGAGAGCAGATATCAATGAACTAAAAGAGGAGATGGGGAAATTAAAAGCAGAAATGAAAGCGGACATCTCTAAAGTAGAGGACAAATATTACAGCAGGCCTTGAGAAAAATGAAGCAATAATAAAAGAGGTAGAGAAAAGGACTGAACGAACTGAAAGGAAATTAGAAAGGGTAGATGAAGAATTAAAGAATGCGAGTAAAGAAATGGAGGACTCACTGGTCTACCTAGAGATGGACAAGGCGGCTACATACTTGAGATTCCAAAATGTAGGGGAATCCAAAGAAGAAGACCTGGAACAACTAATGGCGGAAATACTGGCTGGATTATTGGAAAAGGATAAAGATGACATCTTAAAGGAGTTTGATGAAGTTTATAGGGTTAGCATTAATTATGCGAGACACCACAAATGCCCAAGAGAAGTCCATATATGATTTACGAGAAGGAGTGTCCGGGATATCATATATAGGATGTCCAGAGATGAAACAATCACGTACAAAGGTAAAGAAGTCTTGATTCTCAAACAAATACCAAGAAGAGTAAGAGAACAAAGGCAAGACTACAAGTTCTTAACAGCTCACTTAAATCAGAAAAGGATCGCATTTAAATGGCTAATCCCAGAGGGGATGTTAGTGTCTTGGAACAAAAGGAAAATTAAAATAGATTCCATGGAAAAGGCCCAGGAATTCTATGAGCGGCTGGCAGGTCCGGAAGACCAGAGCAGTAAGGAGGAACTGGAAACAAACTCCCAGGAAGAGCAAGGTTATCACAAAAATAAAGATGGAAGTTTAGGAAATCAAAGAAATACTCGTTTACATCAGGAGAGAGAAGAAATTACACATCTTCAGGCACAAAGAGAGACCGGAGTCATTACAAGACAAAGAGTGAAACAGAATTAATTAAATGGAAGAAGAAAAGAAACTACTATCAATTAATATAAATGGTTTAAACTTGACGATAAAAAGGAAAAGGATATTAGCTAAACTAATCAAACAAAATGCTGATATAATATGCCTACAAGAAACTCATATAAAGAAAACAGATGAAAAACACCTAGAATGTCCGAAATTAAGGAAGCTATTTACCACACCAGCAGACACGGGAAAAAAGAAAGGGATTGCAGTATATGTTAAAGAGGATTTGAAAGCAGATTTAATATGGTCAGATTCTGAGGGAAGAACTCTGGTTTTGCAGATCTGGATTAATGCCATCCCAATTCTCTTAGTGGTAATCTACGCCCTGAATGGATATCAAAAAGAGTTTTTTAAGCATCTTTATGGAAAAATAGTAGGATTGGAAAAAAGAAATATTTGTATCATAGGAGACTTCAACTCTATTGCTGATTATCAAAAAGACCACAGTAATGGGGGGAAGAATAAAGGGGGGGGGGAGAGAGCTTCCCAAGATATGTAGGGAAATGATGAAGGAGTTAAATTTGATTGATATATGGAGAAGATTACATCCCGAGAGAAAAAAATTCACACTCTACTCAAATCCGCATCAAATATGGACACGAATTGACATGGCATGGATGAATGGGGAAATAGCAAATGAGATAAAAGGGATTGAAATTTTACCTAATGAATGGGCAGGTCATAATCCAATTCAGATAATATGGAAGGGTAGGGAAAAACCAAAGAAAAGATGGACGTTAAATACTCAATTAATAAGAGAAAAAGAATATACTAACAAACTCAAGGAGGAATTAAATTATTTCTTAAAGGAAAATGATAATGGAGTAACTACGAAACAAAACATTTGGGATACAATGAAGGCAGTAATAAGAGGTATAACAATCTCTTATAATGCCAAGAGGAAGAAGGAAAAATATGCCCAGCAAAATAAATTACAACAAAAAATTAAGCAACTAGAAATTCAATTACAGAGTACCCCAAAGGATTCAAAATTGCAAAATCAGATAATAATAGCTAAACATAAATTTAATTTAATTGAACAAGAGAAAATGATTATAAAGTTGAATACGACTAGACAAACTTATTTTGAGCATGCTAATAAGCCAGGAAGATGGCTATCTTACAAACTAAAAAAAAGGAAAGAAAAGAGATTGATATACCAACTAATAGATGGAAAGGGGGATATACAACAGGAGGTAGAACAGAAAAAAGAAATTGCCCATAAGTATTTTGAAGAGTTATATAAAAAGGAAGAAGTTAATGAGGATAGAATAAGAAACTATTTAGATGAAGTGAAGGATAAAGCAATTGGGGAAGAAATGGTAGAACTATTAAACAAAGACATCACTTGGTTGGAATTGAAATCAGCAATAGAGAACCAGAAAAACAATAAAGCCCCGGGGCCAGATGGGATTCCAGGGGAGCTGTACAAGGCAATTGCAGAACAAATTGTACCTCTTATGGTGGAAGTTTTTAATGATGTCTTATTGGCAGCCAGGATGCCGGACTCATGGATGGGTGCATTGATTTCGCTGATCCTGAAGGAGGATTCGGATCCCCGATATATAAACAATTATAGGCCGATTTCACTGTTAAACACTGACTACAAAATATTTACTTCTATTATAGCAAGTAGACTAAAAAGAATGTTAAACGTGCACATACATGAAGATCAAAATGGATTTCTCCCGACCAGACAAATTAGGAACAACTTAAGAATAGTACTAGATGTCTTAGAATTTTATGAAGCCCACCCCAAAAAATACATTGCACTTATGTTTTTAGACACAGAGAAGGCCTTCAACAATTTAAATTGGCAATTTTTAATCCAAAAAATTTATAATATGAATTTAGGCACCAAATTTGAAAACGTTATAACAACTATTTATGATACACAACAGGCTAATATTATAATAAACGGGGAATATACCCGCCCAATAAAAATAGAAAAAGGAGTCAGACAGGGCTGCCCACTCTCACCCCTGCTCTTCATATTATCATTATAAACATTATTAATGTGAATTAGACAGAACCCAGATATAAAAAGATTAAAGGTTAAGAAAGAAATATCATGAGAGATTATTAATGTATTGCAAAAGGTTATGACATATTTTGCTCATCCAGCTCAGGAAAATTCTGCCTGAGGTTGATGAGGAAGTATGGAAGATTATGGTTCTTAACCTTTTTAAAGAATTGGCATTTTAATATGATTTGAGGTGGATTGATATGGGAATATGCAGACATTTAATCAGTAGCTGAATAAATTGATATGGGGATATTGCAGTAATAAATCAGCTTCGGTACATACCTGGCCTCAAGGCCTCAAGGCCTCACGTAGGCTGAAAGCGTGTACCAGGAACATCAATCAACAACACGTCACCATGGGCTAATAACTGGACTGCAAACGCTAATTGGCTACTTTGTACCCTCTAAACTGACCTTATGCACTGTAATTGGATGCAACTATGTGTCCACTAATATTTCTGCTCATGTAACATAATGATTGGATAGAATTCACCGCTTATGACGTATCACTATGTGTTTTTAATAAAAGAGCTTCCCGAACTTGTGATCGGGGCAGTTCACCCAAGATAGAGCCGGCCTGGTGTCTTTCTTGATGCATTCGACCACCCAGTGAGAAGCCTTCCTAATGCGGAGCAAAGCCGCAGGATATATTTCCTCTCTAAGTATCTATGCAATGAGTAAAAACCCAGAATTATTATCAGCCACGATTGGACATTTGAGATCCTCTTTTCAAGTCTCATCAGAGTTGGTCAGGCTCTGGATCCATACATTGCATGTAATGTGTGTGCCAGAGCAAAAATGGCATTGTAGATATTGTAAATTTTACCTGTCATGCTTGTTTCAAAAGTGTAACTTGCCAATCTGCAAAGTCTCCTTTCCTGTACATGTTTTCCTCGCTTTGGAGGGATCTTTCCTGATTGATGGATCTTGCAGCCAAATATAAATTCCCACCAAAGAGGAAGAAAGAACCTTGTGGGTTCAAGGGGTCTAAAGACAGGAGGAAATGGCTGAATCCTGAGACATCCCCGGTGTGGTCCCTGAAATTCAAGCCCCCATGGAAAGGCTTAACCAATAACAATACATCTTTGAATTCCACCATACTAAAATACCAGTGAAGGCCAGTCAGATCTCCTTCTCTTTGAGCACTGGCATCACAATAGAGATGAAATGTTCTCCATCGTCACTTTCAAGGGCCAGAAGTCCAGCCCAGTTCCACAGGAAATGCAGGAGCAGCTGGACCAAACCCACATACTGAGGAGATTCCTTGGGATTAATCTGGAAGAAGAACGGATAAATGCTTCTCTCTCCCTGAGGAAACAAAGCTGACACCGAAGTAGAGAAAAAGAGATTATTTTTTCAAAGACAAAGTAAAATCTTATGGTGACTTTAGGGGTCACCATTGTTTGGATGATGGCCCCAGCAGTCAGGCTCATTTGCAAAAGCAAATGGTGGATCAGAGTGGGTGGGTGAGTGGGTGGCCACCCAGTGCATTCAGCAGGCCTGATCGCTTGCCTTACCTGCATGCCTCTATCTCTATGGTAAAAAGTTGCCTCTTTCTTTGACACTTCCAACATTCATTTGAAATAAACATATATTCTAAATAATTTATCTGGTGTGAAATGCCACCGATGCATCATCTTATAAAAAATTCTTTTAAATGATAGTTTAGCATAAATTTTAAACCTTTCATCCACATATTTTTCCATTGTTCATGCATCACACTATATCAAAAATTCATTGCCCACTGAATCATACAATGTTTTACATGTTCACTTTCTAAATTCAATTTCAATAACATTTTTATAAATATCAGTAATAATATGCTCATCACTACCACTTCATTTTTAGCAAAAAACCCACAACCCTTTATTATCAGATTTAAATTGTTCTTTCAGTTGTTGATATGTAAAGCAAAAGTAAACATAACCTTCTAGTTCAAGTCCTTTCCTCAAGTTTCATATAGGTTCACCAGAGTTGAAAGATAATATTAGTTACCATACATCTATCAATCTGGCTTCGCCACCATTTCTTTTCTTTTAGAAAAAGCTTCTTGATGGGACATCAAAAGAGGCAACTTTGTATAGAACCTTGTTTTATATTTATTCCAAACTCTTAGTACGGAACACATAGCAAAGTGATTATTAAAATCAACATTAACTTTAAAACACCACAAATAACTGTGCCATCCAAACCTTAATTCATGGCCCTCTAATACAAGGAGCCTCTTATTTTGGAGGTTCACCCACTCTTTTAACCAGGCCAGACAGCATGCCTCAAAATACAATTTCCGGTTGGTAAATAAAAACCCCCTTTTTCCTTAGCATCTTGTAGTAGTTTGTATCTAGTTCTGGGTTTTTTCCTTTGCCATATAAACTTAGAAATATCTGAAATAAAAACACATCTTTAATAACTGGTTTTCCTTCCATACAGGGCATTGGACCTCACTAAGGTGACGTTGAAAACACGAAAAAACAAAAAACTGACCACAGGAATATTATAAGCAGTTGCAGAACTTGATAAGGAATTATTTTATGGACAAATTCCTCTTTCACATCATCATTTATTAGAAATCTTGTCACATTCTAAACATGCAACAAAGACAAATATAAATGAGGCAACTCCTAGCATTAATTAGAAATTCTTGTTCCTTACTATATTTTCTCTACAATTCAGATCAGGCCTCAGCAGAATAATGTAGCATTTGGGGAAAAAGATACAAGCCAAGAGAGCAGCTCCAGAGGCCAAAATGGAGAAGATCTCCACAGCCACCATGGACTTCCCTTTGGTGCTCAGGTATGTGGGGAGGAAGGAGATCCAAACACTGCAAAAGACCAGCATGCTAAAAGTAATGAACTTGGCTTCATTAAAACTATCAGGCAATTTCCTAGCCAGGAAGGCCATTGTGAAACTGATAATAGCCAAAATTCCTAGGTAAGAGAGGACACCATAAAACATTACAGCTGAGTGTTGCTTACATTCCAAGATGATCTCTCCAAGCAAGGAGTGAAAGTCCAAGTTAAGAAATGGGGGAGAGGTTCCCAGCCAGGTGGCACAAAGGACTGCTTGGATCAGGGGACAGGCTATGACAATGGAGTTGGTCAGTGGTTTTCCTAAGAGTTTCCTTGTCTTGTTCCCTGGCTTGGTGGCCATGAAGGCAAGAACCACCATAACAGTCTTTGCCAACACAGAGGAAACTGCAAGGGCAAAGAGAATGGCAAAGGCAGATTGTTGGAAGAGACAAGTGATCTTCCCTGGTTGACCAATGAAGAGGAAGGAGCAGAGGAAGCAGAGCAGAAGGGAGACCAAGAGGATGTAGGTGAGATCTCGGTTGTTGGCCTTGACAATTGGTGTGTTATGGTGTTTATAGAAAATCACCAGGACTGCAGAAGTGATCACAGAGAGGAAAAGACCAAGAGAAACTAAAATATATCCCAGGGTGTCTTGATAGGCAAGAAAGTGGATCTTCTTGGCAATACATTGGTCCTTGTCCTTGTTGGGAAATTGGTCTTCTGGGCAGGGTTCACAGTCAGCTGCATCTGAAATCAAAAGTCTTGTCTAAGGATTTCTTGAGCAACTACCATGCATATTTTCCCTTTCACAAAGGTGATACAAAGGTTGTCTTTCTGTGTTGACCTACGCACAAAGGGAATAATGAAATAACCCACTGTAATATTTATGGTTCATCAAAAAGAGCAAATAATCCTCCATTTATGATGATCGTGGGGATAAGATTAGCCAGAGACAAGGATTTATTCCATTCCAGCTCTCCATTCACTCGACACTTCCATGAATATTGTGCCATTCAGTCTGAGATTCCTGCCTGTTTTTTCCACCATTTTATAATGGAACACAAACAAAACTGATAGATCTGTTATCCAGAAACATTGCTGTTTTGTTTGTGGGTACATTATCCCTTCCTTAACGTCTCTGCTTTGTACCTCAAATCTGTTAATTCAGATGTTTTTTGCTCCCTGCTGCTCTATCAAATTGACATAGATCGACGGATGCCTTCTTTCTCAGTCAAGTTTATTTCCTCAGAGGTTGATAGTGCTGATGAAAGAAGTATATTCTGAGTAATAAAAATTAAAGCTTATACTGCTCATCCTACATCCTCAGGAAAAATTGGAAGGCTGTTTTTGCAATTCGATGTTAGAATAGCAGTGGAAGTCCAAGTTGGACATTCATAAATTCTGCCCTAAAGTTATCTTGCATGGAAGTTCTGAGGATCGAGAAAGATGGACTTTGTGGTCAGGGCAGTTTAGATAGGTAAATTGAAAGGTTTTGCTGAAAAATATAATTTTAGATCAATCTCATAAAAAATGACAATCACAAAAAACGACTTAATGAATGTCTTGTTTGATACTGGAAGATTTACATTTGAAGTCTTGTCTACCTGTCTTGTTAGAAATGCTCCTTTCTGGACAAGCACCACACTGGTAGCAGCAAACCTGCTTGCCTTCTGGAACTCTTCTCCTCTCTCCTGCATGGCACCTCTTCATGCCACACCTGGCAAAGGGCACCTTCTGAAAGAGAAAAGAGAAATACTTGAGATGACCTAAGCTGCATTCATTATTTATCCCATTCCTATTCCCTTCCTTATTCCTATTTCTACATTTAGAATCCATTCTAAAGAAATATATTGCCACCGTCAATCAGAAATCAAGAACAATCCTGAGGTCATCAGGTCTGGCACATTTCTGACACACCCATGGATGTGGGAGATTGGATCTAGTATCTCAGCCTGCAGAGGAAGGATGAGATCATTTCTGAAAGAAAGAACTGTGAGGATACAACTGAGTGGAAATTGTCGTTGGAAATTACTGCTGCTTCCTGTAATTGCATCCCGCATTTCAAGCAAATGATGTTCCCAAGCCTAACCCTTTGTGGAATGACACAAATCAGACCTCAAATCTATCACACGCAAAGCAGATTTTTCATCAAATGACTGCCATGATTTCTGGCTTAATTTATTATTTTTCAAGTTAGGAAGATGTTCTGCATTTCAGGAAGATGAATCCTTCCCTGGACTTACAATGTTTCCTTGCAGCTCACCTTTGTGGCCCAGATGATTCCATCAGATTTAATGGTGAAATCCTGGCCTGGGGGAGCCTCAGGATTTACTTGCCCAACCTTCATGGGGACATAAGATCGATTGGGGTAGAGTACCCAATTGAGAAGTTCATAATGAGCAGATCCCAGTCCATCTTCTGAGAAGGAGACTTCATCTCCAGCACTGTTGTTGAACTGCACGTTCCTCAAATAGGCAAGAATCTGAAAGAGAAGAGACCTTCAGGTATTGGAGTATTTGGGCTAGAGCTAGAAATGAGACATCATGGCTTCTACCATCACATAATGGCCATCTTGAGAAGTTGAGTTTATATTTGAGAAGCTAGTTCCAACTCTTGGTGGCGATCTGAGGAATCAGGCATATTTAATTCTGAAACTAAAAGTTTCCCCTTTATCACTGGGCCTGCTTTCAACTCCAATTTGATGAAAATACAAGTTTCGCCCAAGTTCTTGTTAACTGATAAATGAATCTTTGAAATGAATATTTTCTATCAGAAGCATGGAATATTCCAATGATTTTCTTTAGCTCTTTGTCAAAATCTGCAGAATGCAGGAACCATGTTTGATGAACTGGGCCATGTGGAAGGAAGCATCTGAGCTGGTTGGTCACTTCACTATTCAGAGAGGTCCAACATTTTAGCCTTTGATGCAGGAAATTCTGGTGAATTTCAGACCAGGAATCCATTAGGACCACTTTGAATCTTGTTCTTTGCTAGGATTGATATAGAAACAGAATCACAGTATTGGAAGGGACATTGGAGGTCTTCTAGTCCAACCTCCTGCTCAAGAAACAGACCCTCTACAGTTTTAGACAACTGGCTATCCTGTCTCTTTATTTTATTTTATTATTTTTTATTGGAAAAAAAAACATTTATTTGACATACATTTAAAACAGACAAATCAACATACATATATATACAATTTTTTTCCTCAAAATTTTTATTAATTTTCAATAAACAAACATACACAAACCAAACACAAAACATGAAAACATAAAACTTCTTTTTGGAAAGTGGCTTAGTCCCGGGTTACATCTTTTTGTACAGACATAAATTCAAATTCATGCTCACTTTTATATATCATTTCATATCTTATTTACCATTCTATATTTTCTATATAGCTTCTCCCCTCTTTTCACCCTCTTAATTCTATTTTATTTATTTCATCTCAATTTGAATAATTATACTTATATCTTTTGTCTGTTCTGTTTCAACTATCTATTATCTTTTCTCATTAACACAAAATTTCTCCTGTAATCACTGATTGGAGTATGACGCCTTTATATCTTTCCCCTAAATTTAACACTTAAAGTAATACATAATTTTCATTCAGATTCTGCTTAGTACATTCTAAAGCTACGTACTATATTTTAAAATAAGAAAAAATAATAAGTTTATAATATAATTAAAACAATAATCCATAGCAATTAAACTCTATCATTAAAATTAATATTCATTTAAGTCTTAAACATTTTACACACTGCTTTTAATATTTTATCCCATTTTATAGTCATATAATGTTCAAATTTTCAAACATTATTTGAAATACAAATACAATAATACAGTCTTATGTACTTTTGCAGAATCTCTTTTTTAGTTATATTTTTACCCATTATGTCTAAATAAATCCTGTTTCTTTACATCTTGTTTCAAACCTTTGTAGCTTCTCTTCCCTTTTTTCCTTCTTTGCTTCTCCAGTCTAGCCTTTTTACCCCCTTGTTTCTTGATCTCCACCCTCTTCAGTATTCCTCTTTTCTGTTGCTTTCTAAAATTGTATCGACTTTTCACCTTATTTTTCCCTTTTTTGGTTGTTTTTTTAAGTCTTAAGTTCTCCATTCTCTTTCCCCCCTTTGCCTTTCTTCCCCAGTTAAAGTTGCTTGTTCATTAATGATAGCTTCTTCTTCATCCCAATCTTCTTGTTCTTGTAATTTCCGATAAGTAGAAATCGCCATTTCTAAGAAATGGAAAATGGAGCCAAAAGAGCCCTTCCCTTCTTGTTCCTCTTCTTTATACTTTTTAAATTCCATTTTCAGTTCATCGACAAGTAATGCCATTGTAGAATTTTTTTTAAACAACCCCAATGTTTTTAATCTTTCAAATAGTAATTTCCAAAAGTCCCAAAGTCACCAAGCAATCCAAATACAAACAGACTGTTTCTTTTAACACTTTCTTCTTTTTACACTTTCTCTTTCTGGGGTTACAATTCAGTTGCAAAGTTCCAGTTAAAATGTATCTTTTAGAAGTCTTGTTACAATTTAGCTCTAATCTTGTAAATTCCAAGCAGCCTCCTCCAGCAAAATCATAATATTAATTCTTTTCCTCTCCCTTCCCACTTACAGCAAAAAAAAAAAAAGTTTGTTTTTTTTCCAATGTTAAGAAATCTTTATTGTCCCCTTGGCTTTAATTTTCCGGTAATTACCTGGTGATGCCAAAGTGGGTTTTTCCGATTTCTCAATCATTTGCTGTCACCGTAAGGAAGGAGAGTGAGGGAAAAAAAACTTTCCCTTTTCACTTTCATTCGCTGCTTTTCCAGATCTCTTTGGGAACGATGTATCTTTGATAAAATTTAAATTCCAGGGTATTTTAAATGTTGCTTGTTATCCCGGTCAGCCAAAACTTTCACTTTCTCAGCTTCGTCCTGCACATTCTTATCCAGATGAGAGCTTTTTGTGGCAGCCATTGCTGACCGCCGTTCCACCGCTTTCGGAAAAGAGAGTTAAGCCAGCTGAGGAGGGAGGTTGCGATTCCCCTGGACCCCTGCTGGATCTCCCCTATTTTCAGTTACATCTACGGGGTAACTATAGCCACAAATCCGGGTGGATCGGGGCACTCCAGCGGCGAGCGCAGCAGAAACCGCGCACAATCGCGGATTCCTGCCACCGCCGAAGCCCTGCAAACCAGAAGTCCATATATATACATTTTTTAGCATATATTGAACAATGTTTAAAATTTCTTTATCTTTATCCTTGATGTGATCTGCCTTGTTACAATAACTCCTTCATTCTTGTAATGCTTTAATTTATCTATGTAGTTTGTAATTAAATGCATGTCTCCCATCTTTTCCATAACTTATCCACATGTCAAATATTATC
Organism: Notechis scutatus; assembly: GCF_049901735.1. NCBI lineage: Eukaryota > Metazoa > Chordata > Lepidosauria > Squamata > Elapidae > Notechis > Notechis scutatus. The sequence continues at coordinate 337,134,368 of NC_142009.1, read as the reverse complement.
TTTTCTTTAACCACTCATACCAAATGTTCTATCTTTCATAATAATCACTATCTTGTTTTTTTTTTTAACTGTTTGGTTAGGCTATCCATCTCAGTGCATTCATGTATTTTTTTAATCACCATATCCTCTGAAGATATGTTAAACAGTTTCCAATTTTGTGTGTAGCTTTTTCTGGCCGCAGTTATGATATGCAAAATTAAATATTGGTATTTTTTCTCCATGTTTAAATCTATCATACTTAGCAGAAAGGTTTCAGGTTCAAATTTTAAATTTTGTTTTGTTATATTTAAGATCCACTTTCTAATATTTCTGGGCACATGGGCAAGTCCACCACATGTTGAAGTATGTTCCTTGCACATAGTTACATTTCCAACAATTGGGTGGCAGATTGGGGAACATCTTAGCCAGTCTCGCAGGAAGTAGGTGCCAATGATAAACAATTTTATATAATTTTTCTTTATACAAGACTGACATAGTTATTTTATAATTTATTTGCCAAATGTGTTCCCACTTATCTAATTCAATACTATGACCCATGTTTTTAGCCCAAATTATCATACATTCTTTAACTGTTTCTTCTTTTAATTTATAATCCAAAAGGTATTTGTATATTTTACTAATTGCTTTCTTTTCCTCTCCTTGCCATATTTTATCTAATTCTTGTGGAGTCATATGAAAGCCAAATTGTTCTCTATCTTTTTTGTAATGGGTTTGTATTTGTGCAAAAGGCCACCATGCTATCTCTTTTCCTTGAATTTGTATTTGGTTCCTATTTTTCAGCTCTCCAGTGTCATACAGTAAACCTTTATACCAAACAATATTTTCATAGTCCAATACATTTAGGTGTGTAACTGCTTCCAAAGTAGATAGCCAAAATGGAACCTTTGGGTAGTAGTTTTTTTTTTTTTTAATCTTTCCCCAGATATTAAACAACACATTTCTTACATGATGCCTTTGGAAGTATGAATGTTGTTTAGATTTTCCATCGCACATGAAAGCATGCCAGCCAAGTTGGAGATCAAAACCCTCTAGTACTAATAACCTTCTGTTTTCCAGTTTAACCAAATCTTTAAGCCAATTTACTATAGCAGCATCGTAATATAATTCGAAATCTGGAAGGCCAAATCCTCCTTTTTTTCCTGGCATCTTGTAAGAATTTATACTTCACTCTGGGTTTTTTCCTCTGCCATATAAATTTGGATATAGATTTATTTAATTCTACACAAAAATTCTTCTCCAACTTGACTGGCACTATTTAAAACAAAAACAACAATTCTGGCAAAACATTCATTTTTACTATTGAAATACATCCCAATAACGATAACTGAAATTTAACCCAATTGTCTAAATCTTTAGATATTTGCATTATTAGCTTATTGTAATTATCTTTTTTAATCGACGAGCATCTAGCAGTCAACCAGATCCCTAGGTATTTTACTTTATTTACCACCTGAATACCTAATTTGTTCATTAGTTCTTCCTTCTGCTCCTTTGTGCAGTTCTTTGTTAGCACTTTTGTTTTTTCTTTCTTAATTTTTAACCCTGCCACCTTTCCATATTCTTCTATTTCTCTTAGTAGTATAGGGCTCGTTTCTAAGGATTCTTCTAATATAAATGCCATATCATCAGCAAATGCCTGAAGTTTATATTCCTCTTTTTTAATTTTAATTTCCTGGCTCTTCTTAAATGACTCAAGCAGTGCGGCATCTATGACTTCTAAAGGTAAACCATTCCTTAAGAAATTTCTCCTAGCTTCTACATTGCTTCTCTCTTTTGTTATTTTCCATCCATTATTAATAAGAAGCTGTTTTCAGAGAAGAAGCTGAGTGACACAACAAATGGTAAACTAAAAAAACAGGACAGGGTCTCAGATGAATTGCTATGGGAGCATACACACATTTAATCAGTAACAGAAGTAATTCATATGGAGAGCTTCCAATCTAAGCATCTGTGGACTGAGTCAAAAGCCAAAAAAATTACCTGCCATGACTGGACATTTGAGATTCTCTTTCCAAGCCTCATCATGGTTGGTCCAACTCTGGATCCACACATTGCATGTAAAGCATGTGCCAGAGCATAAACAGCATTGAAGATATTGTAACTTTCACCTGTCATTCTTTTTTCAAAAGTGTAATTTGGCAGATTCTGCACTTTCTCCTTTCCTGTACATTGTTTTCCCCCCTTTGGAGGGATCTCTCCTGATTTATGGATCTTGCAGCCAAAGCCAATTTCCCACCAAAGAGGGAGAAAGACGTCTCCTTGAGGGTTCAAGGGGTCTAAAGACAGGAGGAAGTGGCTGAATTCAGAGATATCCCCAGAGTGGTCCCTAAAATGCAAGATCCCATGGAAACGCTTTATGTATGGCAATGTTTCTTCAGATTCTTCCATGCCAAGTTTCCAATGGGAAGTGAAGATATAAACTTTTCTTAATGATATTTTTTTGAATCTTTCAAAAAAAAGTATCGCCCCTATTACTGTGATAGTAACAAGTGTTTCTCCAAACATAATAAACACTTCTGCTTTAGACCAGGTGTGGAAATTGAGAATAAACTTGTTTAGAGTGATTTGAACATTACCAAGTTGCAGCATTAGTGTGAAGGCCAGGCAGATCTCCTTCTCCTGGAGCATTGGTGTCAGAGTTGACACGAAACGTTCTCCCCTGTCATCTTCAGGGGCCAGAAGCCCAACCCAGTTCCACTGGAAATGCAGGAGCAGCTGGACTAAACCCACATACTGAGAAGATTCCTTGGGATTAATCCGGAAGAAGGAAGGATAAACTCTTCTCTCTCCCTGAGAGAACTCAAAGCCAACACCGAGCTGGAGAAAAACAGTTTCTTTTTTCAAAGACAAAGTAAAAGTTTCATGTTGACTTTAGTTGTTCCCATTGTGTGGTTGATGGTCTCGCAATCAGGCTGACTCTCTTTGACTGGCAAACTTCATCTCCTTCCCTTAGCCATTTTTATTGGTTTTCAGAAGACAAGAGAATAAACCAACAACCTGATAAAGAATAAATGGCACTAAAATGATGGCTACCCTTTAATAAAGAGTAATCTAAGAGTCACAAGCTCATTATATGCACTCCCCCAAACAAAAAGCCACTTTTAGTTTCATCTTTGGCTTCTGTGTGTGCTTTTGATCTTTCTCTATTCCACACTATATCCAATAAAGGTCTCTTACCTGTGGGACTTTAAAAATGCTGAAGATGGAGGTCATCAGCCTTGACGACTTGGCATTGAGACCACCAATGATGGAGAGCAGGCTTTCCTGCAGGTCACATTTGTAACCTGGAACCACTTGGCCTAGTGAGGAGAGCATGGAGAGGCTGTTTAAGGAAATATCCCTCTCCCTCTGGAAATGGCCATAGATGTGGAAGCCAAGGGTGATGTTGGGGAGCAGAAGAAAATCCTTATTGACCTCAGAGATAGCAAATATCAATGCAAGGAACTGCTGGTAGTTATTGGTAACTATTCTGTAGTGAAAAAAACATTGGGGAACATTAAAGGAAACCTTGTATATGGCTGTAGAATTTGCTTCACTGTTTGGGGGGACTTTTGAGTGCAGAAACTCCCAAATTTCATTGAGTTGGATTTTTTTTCAAAGGAGTTTCCTTGGCTAAGGTTAGATTAGTTTGTGAGAAAGGAGAGAAGCCTTCCCATAGATATCATGGACTGTTTTATACTCTCTATCATCCCTGCCATATTCAATTTGCTGCAATGACTGAAATCCTTTCCAACTGCTCCCCTTTCACTGTAATTATTTAAGGTCTCTCTTGGAGCAGCTTCTTCAGGTTTGGTAAAGCTTGCTGAGCACAGGACTACAATTGGCAGGGGTCACCTCATAGATTTACTGAAGGCCATTATTCATGGGCAATGCTTATTCCAACACTGTGAGGAATTTTTTTGTACCTCCTGAACACTATAAGAGTGTTGACCTTTTATTTGAATTTTATACCACAAATTACTGTTGAGATAAATATTATGATTTGAGTTTTTCACTAGACCAGCACAACTTCCCTCTTGATTTTTGTTGTTTATCATCTTCCTGATGAAGAGATTGAGAATTCTAACCTATTTTAAGAGTTTGCTGATTTATCAAGAAAAGCACAAAATGTGCACTACACCAGGACAGTGCAAATATTAGAAGAAGTATTTCTGAAAAAAGTCCCCGATTTTAAAGCAAAGAGAATAATTATCTGTATGTTTCCCCTCCAGCTGGAACTTACACAGTTTCTAAAACATGCATCACTGTATTAAAGTCAAAGACAGGAGACTTTGCAATGGTTCCCAAGGGCAAAATCCCACCAATAATGAGATCACCAGGCCTGTAGTAGCTTTTATCTAACTCAATATAATCCCTGAACACACACATGGTTTGCAGCCTCTTTTCTGTAGTTGGAACCAGGAGCCAGAAGACCATCAGCATCAACAGTAGCATGACTCCTGCCTGGTCATTCTTGTCTTCTTCCCTTCTAGAACAGAAATCACAGTTTATGCAGAAAGTGATTTACAGGTTGCTCCTGAAATCTCACTGGAACTTTAGCAGATCAGATACCACCTGTGCCTCCTGGAGGTCCCCAGGACAAATTTATAGCAACCATGTTTCCTCTTATCAGTGCTTGGGCTGTGACCATACAGGAAACAAAGGCATGTGAGACTCTTCAAACCCAGGAGTGAGCTCTTTGCAAGACTAGCTAAGGTGACACGTTCTGCCCCACAACTGGTGAACTCATGATATTTTTCAAAGCAGATTTTATCCTTGAAGATCTTTGTGTCTAGAAATCCACAGACGATACATGAAGAATGCCTGTTCTTCTGATAATTACAGGGAAAGGCCATTGCCCTATCCCCTTAGTAATAGCTACTCTTCATGCAGCAGAATTTAAAACATGTTTGTATCTCTTCCTGTAATTCACAGAGCAGATGGAGTCATGGGGAAAGTTGTATATTTGACCTACGTGAAAGTGACTCCTGAACACAAGATGGATTTTTGGCTTATGCCCTAGTTTGGTCAGAAAATAGGAGTGCTACTTGGGTATGGTGGCACAAGACAGAAATGTAATTTAAGGAGGAATCTCAGGATATTAACTGCAATATTTTTGGCAACACTTGCAAATTTTTGTTACTTTAGTCAAAGGGTAGCAATTGTTGTCCAGGTGCCTCTTTTGGTCTTTTGGGGTGCTGCTCCCCAAATTTCCAAGTCTGAAACTCTTTCCTTGAAAATTCATTCACAGGACCAGTTGGGATCGTTACTAGTGTACCTGCCTTCCTGCTGCGTGGCAACCTCCATGTCTGAGCCTCTGGGGGGCATTTCACAGTTAACTGAGGGGTCCCCAGACTTATGGTCTTGGGAAATGTGAATCTGCCATCCCTGAGACAGGCCTTAGAGGCATTTCAACATGGCCTCCATCCTTCTTGCTCAACTCAAACCAGACCAATTCCAACGTGATCTGAGGAGGAGCTATCCTGGTCCCCTTGGTCCTGGCCAGATCATGGCCTAGTGACTTTGAGAATCTTTTATGCTTCCCTCAATGCAGGAGACAGGATCTATTTGACCAGTCCACTTTAGTGACCAATGAGGTTCCAAAGGTACGGAGATAATACCCCAGGCTCTGCTGCATGGTCCTTCTGAGGCCTCGGCCACTTCCTGGGATAGGAAAGCTACTGGGGCCTTGGATGGGATGCAACCTCTATTGGTCTATGGTTCCCAACATGCCCCAGGATTCAATTGAGGGAGCTGAAAAGGATCAAGAGACATCCAGAGCTCTGCTGAAGGAACATGAGGGATGAAGCTGACTCAACATGAGCTAGAGCTGGGGTGTCTGATCCATTTCATTGAGGGCCTGATCAGGATTGTTGTTGCCCTCAGTGCGAACTGGGCGGGGGGGTGAGTCATGGCTGTGTGTTTGTGGGTGTCTGGGTGGGTGTGGCCAGGGTGCGCTTGGCCAACTTGGTGTCCCTCATGTTGTGGGGTGGGACCAGGCTGATCCCATGTCTCTATCTCTGCCTGATGCTTGGAGGGATGGCATTCCCATTGCTTGGATCCACCTGCACAGCATGGGCTGCAGAGCTCCAGTGGGCTCTATTGGGCTGCGGCTTCTTCCAGACACCATTGGCCTCCATGCACTCTCCACTTCCTAAGCATGCACCTCCTATGCGTTCCCATTCATTCCTCTCAGGAAAGCTCTGTGCCTCATATTGATGAGTCTGTACTGCAGATCTTGATGGGTGGGAGGGATTTAAACCCTGCTATTTCCAAAAAATTGAACAGTGGTAGGGAAACTTTATAAAGCCTCAAACAGCCGAATAGGTATAAAAACCCTGATATTGAACCCAATCCTTCAAAATGGTACCTTAAAAACCAACTAAATAAAATAAGGAACAAAATAAGAAAATTCCCTCCTTGAAATAATACACCCATCTTTAATCCAGTTTATCATTTTTATTAGATTATAAGATAAAATACAAAATAAAAAGTAAATAGGAAGTCATAGTAGAAGGGGGGAAGGAGGAGAGAAATGTGAGGAGAAATTGGGGGGAAAAAAAGAAGAAACATCGACTTCCAACTCTCTCTTTTGCAGTAAAAAAAAGCATTAAAATCAAACAATAACTTTTTGTTTTCCCATAATAATATAAACTAGCCATTTCTAGAAAAACACCAGTCTAATTGGTAAAACCCAAAATCGAAGTTTCATTTTTTCCACGTCAAGCACAAAGTTTACAAATGGTCTCCAGGTGGAAACCAACTACTTATATTCTTTCCTTTAACCAAAATGGTCAATTTAGCCATTTCTGCCAACTTCACCAGCTTCTGTAGCCATTCATCCATAGTGGGAATCAAAATGTCCTTCTATTTTTGTGGGTATAATAGTCTTGCTGCTGTCAACATATATAAAATGCAAGTTCCAAATTTTTTCTCCGAGTCTTTTTCCATTAAACCCAAAATAAAAGTTTCTGGTTTCATTTTTATTTTTGTTTTAAGAATATTCTGTATTATAATATGAATCTTACTCCAAAATTTCTTTGCTTTATCACAGGTCCACCATAAATGGTAAAAACTTCCTTCTTTCTTTTACATTTCCAACAATCATTTGAAATACCTTTATACATTCTAGATAATTTATCCGGTGTTCAATGCCAGTGATACATTATTTTATAAAAATTTTCTTTTAAATTATAGTTTAGTGTAAATTTTTAACCTTTCCACATATTTTCCCATTGTTCAAGCATCACATTATATCCAAAATTCTTGCTCACTGAATCATACAATGTTTTACATTTTCACTTTCCAAATTCAATTTCAACAACATTTTATAAATCTTAGCAATAATATCACTACCATGCAGTAAAATTTCCAATTCATTTTTAGCAAAATGAAACCCACAACATTTTTAAAATCTAATTTAAATCATTTTTTCAGTTGTTGATATATAAATAGATGAAAAACATAACCTTCTAATTCAAATTATTCCCTCAAATTTAATGTAGGTTCACCAGAGTTGAAATATATTATGTAACCATACGTCCATCAGTCTGGCTTCGCCACCATTTTTTTTCTTTAAAAAGCTTCTTGGGGGGAGCATCCAAAGAGGCAACTTTGTAGAGAACCTTGTTTTATATTTATTCCAAACTCTTAGTATGGCATTTCTAGCAAAGTGATTATTAAAATCAACATTAACTTTATCATACCATAAATAACCGTGCCATCCAAACCTTAATTCGTGGCCCTCTAATTCAGGTAGCCTCTTATTCTGGAGATTTACCAACTATTTTAACCAGGCCAGAAAACCATGCCTCAAAATACAATTTCAGGTCTGGTAAACCCAACCCCCTTTTTCCTTAGCATCTTGCAGCAGTTTGTATCTGATTGTTGGTTTTTTCCTTTGCCATATAAACTTAGAAATATCTGAAATAATAAACACATCTTTTACAACCAGTTTTCCTTCCATTGGAGCTCACTAAGTACAATTTAAAACATGAAAAACAGGGTTTTGATCCATGCTCACCGCCAGAGTGCCCCGAGCCAGCTGGTTTCGGGGCTAAGCCACCCCGTAGAGGTGGTGAAGAGGGGGGAGACTGCCAGCAGGGTTGAGGAGAGCCGCATCTCTCCTCCTCAGCTGGCCATTACTCCCTTTCCTGAAGGCGGTTGCAGTGGTGGTCAGAAATGGCCACCTCAAAGAAGAACTCAACCGGAAAAGAATGTGCAGATAAGATAAGAAGAGAAAGTTTTGGTTGACCGGGTTAAACTGCAAAAGCAACAATGTAAGGTACCCTGGAATTTAAACTATAAAAAAAATAACATTGTTCCCAAAGAAGATTTTGAAGCAGCGAAGGAGAGAGGAAAGGGAAAGGATTTGGTTTGTTTTTCTTCCCTTCCCTATACTGGCAGCTAAGAGACTTAAGCAAGAAATTGAAAAAAAAAATCCACTTTGACATCAATAGGCATTTAAGCTGAAAATAAAATGTCAAAGGGATAATAAAGATTTCTGGATACTTAAAAACTTTTAAAAGCAGGAAAGGAGAGAAAAAGAATAAAAGGGCAGGATCTGGAAAAATACAGTGAAACCTCCACAAGATTCCTAAAAGATACATTTTAACTGAAATTTGGCCACAGAATAATAAAACCCCAGGAAGAGAAAGTGGAAAAAAGAAGCAAGATGAAATAGCTTTGGATTATTTGGATTATTTGGTGATCTTTGGATTTTTGGTTATTGCATTTAAATGACTAAAGTCAATCGGGTGGTTGTTTAAAAGTGTCTAAAATGGCACCACTTTTAGAAGAACTGAAAATGGAACTTAAAAAATGGAAAGAAGATGCACAAGAAGGGAGAGGTTCTTTTGGCTTTGTATTTCAACTCTTAGAAATGGAGATCTAGAACTATGAGAAACAACAAGAAACGTTTGTAGAACAAGAAGACTGGGACAAGGAAGGAGCCATTTTTAATGATCAAGTAATTTTATGTGGGGGGAAAAAAGGAAAGGGGAAAAAAAGAGAATGAAAAGTTTAAGATTTGAAAAAACAACCAAAAAAGAAGAAGAATAGTTTGAAAAATAAGTATAATATTAGAAAGCAACAGAAGAGGGGATTACAGAAGAGAGAATTAGAAGTAGAGAGACAAGGGGGTAAAAGGGGGAGGGAGAAGAAGAGGGGGAAGAAGGAAAGGAAAAGAAGTTATAAAGGACAGAAACAAGATATAGAGAAACAGGGAAAAGGTATAAGAATTGAAAGTATAAGCCTGTTTAGAGATAATGGGTGAAAAATTAATTGTAAAAGAGGTTCTGCAAAGGTACATAAGATACTATTGTTATATTACAAATAGAAATAATTTAAGAAAATATGATTAAAATGATGGATAAAATATTTATTGTAATCTAGTGGAATGTTTGTTACTAAATAAATGAAATAAAGTGAATGAGAGAATGAAATTAGGAAAGGATGGGAACATTTTAATTATTAATGATTTATCAAATATAAGTGAAGAGAAATATGGAAAAAAGGGAATTAATTATGGAAAGTTTATAAGTGTTCCCAAGGAAGTATGATATTTAATTGAAAAGAAATGTTAAAGATGTTAAGATTTTAATGAATATTAATGATAGAATTGAATTGGAATGGAATGAGTGTTTTATTTACACACACACACATACACACATATATATACATACACACATATATATACATATACATATATATACATATACATATATACATGTATTAATCTGAGGTTATCTATAATATATATATATATATATATATATATATATATATATATATATATATATATATGGATCTTTGGTTATTCGGGTTTTCTCCGTGTAAATTGGAAGTATCTAGGCGACGTTTCGATGAAGTCTCATTCATCATCTTCAGGCTTCTGTCTTCAGCTCTGTGCTTCTCAGAGTGATGTGAGCTTGCAGCTGCTTCTTCCTTTTAACTGCTAGTGGGGGTGTGACTTGATTGGGTGGGGGCTTGGCTGTGTTCTGAAGAAGAACCGACCTCTTCCCTGGTCCAACACCTCAAAGCCACAGGACATGAGATTGACTTTAAAAATACCAGAACTATCGCCAAAACCGAACACTTCAACAACAGAATAATCAGAGAAGCCATAGAGATAGAAAAACGCCCACACAGCATGAATAAAAGAGATGACACCTCCCGCTTACCAGCCATTTGGAAACCCGCCCTCATGAACAGACGAGTACCTAACATGATGAATGACACCAGACCCACACCCACGAGGGCCACACAAGATGCCACCACCACACTTCCACGTAAAAAGCAGACTCACACCCACACAGAAGATGAGACACGACCACAGACCAGAAGCCGCACTGCAGCTGCATCATCACTACCCACTTCAAACCCCTCTGAGCCATACATGAAGCGAACTGACCCCCACCATGAAGATGCAGCACAACCACGAACTCGAAGCCAAACAGCAAGATCACAGCTCACCAGCTCAAATCCCCAGTAACTAAGACCAACCTGAGCACAACCAAGCCCCCACCTGAACAGAACACACCTCCAGCCAATCAGAACATGGCCAACCCCCCCAACCAATCAGAACACAGCCAAAACCCCAACCAATGAGAACACACCCCCACCCAATCAGATACTTCCAATCTTACGCGGGAGAAAACCCGAATAACCAAAGATCCATATATATATATATATATATATATATATATATATATATATATATATATATATATATATATATATATCCCAGTTTTTACGCGGTTCTCTCCGCGTAAAATTGGAAGTATCTAGGCAACGTTTTGATGAAGTCTCATTCATCATCTTCAGGCTTGTGTCTTCGGCTTTGTGCTTCTCAGAGTAATGTGAGCTTGCAGCTGCTTCTTCCTTTTAACTGCTAGTGGGGGTGTGACTTGATTGGGTGGGGGCTTGGCTGTGTTCTGATTGGGTTGGGGTGTGTTCTCATTGGTTGGGGGTTTGGCTGTGCTCTGATTGGTTGGGGGTTGGCTGTGTTCTGATTGGCTGGGGGTGTGTTCTGTTCAGGTGGCGGCTTGGTTGTGCTCAGGTTAGTCTTAGTTGCTGGGGGATTTGAGCTGGTGAGCTGTGATCCTGCTGTTTGGCCGCGTTCATGGTCGTGCCACATCTTCATGGTGGGCGTCAGTTCGCTTCATGTATGGGTCAGACCCATACATGAAGTGGGTGTGAGTCTGCTTTCTACGTGGAAGTGTGGTGGTAGCATCTTGTGTGGCCCTCGTGTGTGTGGGTCTGGTGTCATTCTTGAACAAACAAGTACCTAACATGAAGAAGCCCACACTCATGCTACCACCACACTTCCACGTAGAAAGCAGACTCACACCCACACAGAAGATGAGACATGACCACGGACCAGAAACCGTACCGCAGCTGCATCACTACCCGCTTCAAACCCCTCCGACCCATACATGAAGGAACTTCCTTATTAAACAACTGATAGGCATGAAATTTGGTGAAAATTTTATAGGATTTATTAAGACAATTTATAACATGCAAATCGCAAAAATATTAATAAATGGGGAAAATACAGATACCATAAAGATAAATAAGGGAGTAAGACAAGGCTGCCCCCTAGCTCCTCTATTGTATATATTGGCAGAAGAGACTCTCTTAGTACAAATTAGGCAAAAACAAGAGATTAGAGGACTAAAAATTAAAAAAGAGGAATTCAAACTCCAGGCATTCGCCGATGATATGGCATTTATATTAGAAGAACCCTTAGAAGCGAGCCCTATACTACTAAGAGAAATAGAAGAATATGGAAAGGTGGCAGGGTTAAAAATTAACAAAAAAACAAAAGTGTTAACAAAAAACTGTACAAAGGAGCAGAAGGAAGAACTAGCAAATAAATTAGGTATGCAGGTGGTAAATAAAGTAAAATACCTAGGGATCTGGTTGACTGCTAGATGTTCGTCGATTAAAAAAAGATAACTATGATAAGTTAATAATGCAAATAAAGATTTAGATAATTGGGCCAAATTGCAGTTATCGCTATTGGGACGTACTTCAATAGTAAAAATGAATATTTTGACAAAACTGTTGTTCTTGTTTCAGACAGTGCCAGTCAAGTTGGAAAATAATTTTTTTGTAGAATTAAACAAATGTATATCTAAATTTATATGGCAGAGGAAAAAACCCAGAGTGAAATATAAATTATTACACGATGCCAAGAAAAAAGGAGGATTTGGCCTTCCAGATTTTGAATTATATTGTGATGCTGCTATAGTAAACTGGCTTAAGGATTGGGTTAAATTAGAAAATAGAAGGTTATTAGTATTAGAAGGTTTTGATCTCCAACTTGGCTGGCACATCTTCATGTGGGATGGAAAATCTAAACAACATTCATATTTCCAAAGGTACCATGTAAGAAATGTGATGTTTAATATCTGGGGAAAGATTAAAAAAAACCACTACCCAAAGGTTCCATTGTGGCTATCTACATTGGAAGCAGTCACACATCCAAATGTACTAGATTATGAAAATATTGTCAGGTATAAAGATTTATTATATGATACTGGAGAGCTTAAAAATAGGAACCAAATACAAATGCACAAATACAAACAAATGCAAATGCACAAATACAAACCCATTATAAAAAACATAGAGAACAATTTGGCTTTAATATGACCCCACAAGAATTAGACAAAATATGGCTAGGAGAGGAAAAGAAAACAATTAGTAAAACATATAAATATCTTTTGGACTACAAATTAAAAGAAGAAACAGTTAAAGAATGTATGATAATTTGGGCTAAAAACATGGGTCATAGTATTGAATTAGATAAGTGGGAACACATCTGGCAAACAAATTACAAATTAACCATGTCAGTCTCATATAAAGAAAACTTATATAAAATGGTTCATCGCTGGCATCTACCTCCTGCGAGACTGGCTAAGATGTTTGCTCTAGTGTTGTTATGGTTGAAGCTAAAGTATTCATTGACAGGTAGGACATTGCAATGTATGATTTTATATACTATACTTAGATCAGACTGAAGGCGGCGTAGTTCTAGGTTTTCTAGGTCTAGAATTTCGAGTCTGGTGGCATAAGGTATTCTGCAATGAGTAGAGGAGTGGAGAACTCTTCTTGAGAAATATTTCTGGACTTTCTCAACTGTGTTAATATCAGATACGTAATGTGGGTTCCAGACTGATGAGCTGTATTCGAGTATTGGTCTAGCAAATGTTTTTTTTTAAAGAAGGATTTTTATTTTTTATTTTATTCTTATTGTTTGGATCATCAACAAGGTCTTGACTATTCAGTCTGTATTTTATTTTCTGATTCTTTTTGCCAATATGTAGGACAGAGCATTTATTTGTTGAGATTTGAAGTTGCCATTTGTTTGACCATTCTGATACATAGTCAAGGTCTTTTTGAAGGGTAGCAGTATTGTCTGTGGTGTTGAATAGCTTTACATCATCAGTGAAGAGAATGCAGTTGCTCTTGATATGATCACAGAGGTCATTTATGTAGAGTATGAAAAGAGTTGGTCCTAGAACACTGCCTTGGGGGACACCACTGTTGACAGGTACAGAATTTGATAGGACGCTCCCAATTTTGACCATTAGTTGTCTGTTTGACAGGAATGCTTCTATCCAGTAATGCAGGTGTCCAGAGATACTGGAAGATTTTAGTTTTAGGAGTAGTTTGTCGTGTACCACTAAATCAAAGGCTTTACAGAAGTCTATGTAGATTGTGTCTATTGCTTTGCCCTGATCGAGTTGTGTAGTCCATATGTTTTTGCAGTGTAAGAGTTGCAGATTACACGATAGTTTTTTCCTGAAACCAAATTGTTTACTAGAGAGGAGGTTGTTTGTTTCTAAGTGGAGGATGATGGATTGGTTAATAATTGATTCCACAACTTTACAGGTGACGCAGCATAAAGAGATAGGTCTGTAATTTTCTTTTCTTTTTTTAACAAATTTTATTGATTTTCAAAAACAATACACCAACGAACAAAACATAAAACATAGAAACATAAAACATCTTTTCTGAAAGCAGCTTGATCCCGGGTTACATCTCTTCGTACAGACACGAATTCAAATTCATGCTCATTTTATATACCATTCCATATCTTATTGCCATTCTAAATTTTCTATATAGCTTCTCCCCTCTTTTAACTTTCTTAGTTTTATTTTATTTATCTCATCTCATTTCAGATCATTATGCTTATATTCTTTGTCTGTCCTGTTTCCAGCTGTCTATTATCTTTTCTCTTTAAACAAAATTTCTCCTGTAATCACTAATTGGAGTATGACGCCTTTATCTCTTTCCCCTAAATTTATAACACTTAGTATAGTACATAACTTCCATTTGGATTCTGCTTAGTACATTCTAAAGTTACACACTATAATTTAAAAAGAGAAAAAATTATAAATATATAATATAATTAAAACAACAATCCATACCAATTCAAATCTATCATTAATATTAATATTCATTTAAATCTTAAACATTTTGCACATTACTTTTCAGTTAAGTATCATACTTCTGTGGGAACACTTATAAACTTTCCATAATTATTTCTCCCCCACTTCACTTATATTTTAAAACATTGTGTCATTAAAATGTTCCCATTCCTTCCTAATTCAATTCTCTCATTTATTCCATTTCCTTCCTTTTGTTCACAAAAGTTTCACTGAATTACACTGAGTATTTTATCCCACTTTTTAATCACATGTTGTTTCCAATTTTCTAACATTATTTCTAATACAAATATAACAATACAATCTTATGCACCTTTGCAGAATCACTTTTTCAATTAAGTTTTTACCCATTATCTCTAAATAAGTCCTGTTTCTTTACATCTTGCTCCACACCTTTGAAGCTTCTCATCCCTTCCTTCCTCCCTTGCTTCTTCTCTCTGCCCTTTTTACCCCCTTTTCTCTCCACCTCCATTTCCCTCTTCTGTATTCCTCCTTTCTGTTGCTTTCTATCATTATATCCACTTTTCACCTTATTTTTCCCTTTTTTGGTTGTGTTTTTTAATCTTAAAGTCTCCATTTTCTTTTCCTCCTTTCCCCTTTCTTCCCCAAGTAAAGTTACTTGTTCGTTAAAGATGGCTTTTTCTTTGTCCCAATCCTCTTGTTGCGCAGTCCTTTCTTGTAGTTTCTCATAGGTACAGATCGCCATTTCTAAGAATTGAAATTCTTTGTATTTTTTAAATTCCATTTTCAGTTCATCCACAAGTGATGCCATTGTAAAAAATTTTTTTTTCAAACAACCACCCAAGTGTTTTTAGTCATTCAAATATAATTTCCAAAAGTCCCAAAGTCACCAAAATATCCAAATACACACAAGCTGTTTCTTTTGACACTTTCATCTTTTTTCACTTTCTCTTCCTGGGGTTACTGTTTAGTTACAAAAAATTTTTTGGTGTTCAGAAATACTTATTATCCCCTTGACATTTAATTATCCAGTTTAATTACCTATTGATGCCAAAGCGGGTTTTTTCCGATTTCTCATTCATTTCTGTTCGCTGTCAACGTTAGGAAGGAGAGTGGGAAAAAAACAACTTTCCCTTTTCACTTTCATTTGCCGCTTCCGAGTCTTCTTTGGGAGCGATGTATCTTTTGCAAAATTTAAATTCCAGGGTACCTTAGTCGTTGCTTTTTGTCCCAGTCAGAGAGATTGGTCTGTAATTTTCAACTAGGCTGGGGTCTCCCTTTTTGAAGATGGGGATGACCATGGCTCATGGCCATAGGTTTGGCAAGGAGCTGGTCCTGAAAGATTTTTCAAAGATTATGCTTAGAGGTTCTGCTATGGCAGTGGATAGCTTTTTTAAGAAGTAGGCACATATTCTGACCGGTCCAATAGATAGAGATGGTTTTAGATTGCGTAGTGCTTTTTCAACATTGTCTTCTGTAAAATCGATATACATTAGATCATTGTAGTTGTCTGTGGTTCTACTAGGAAATACTGGGCATGATCCATTGCTGTTTACAAATACTGAGCCGAAGAATGTGTTAAAGATGTTGGCTTTAATAGTGTCGTCATTGCAGTCTTTACCATTAGGTCCTTTCAGGGGTGGATAGACCTTGAGTCTTTTAGTTTGTTGTTTATAAAATTGTAGAAAGCACGGGTGGAATTGGTGCGTAGAAGGTTTTCTTCTTGTTTAATGTGATAATTGGTGCATTCAGTTTTTATCTGATGTTGACTTTAGGGGTCACCATTGTGAGGTTGATGGCCCCAGCAGTCAGGCTGATTCACACTGAGTTGGAAACTTAATCTGTTTCCCGTCTTAAGAATAGCCACCATTTACACCAGTTACACATTTGTATTGGTTGAGGTACATCAGAAGAAAAAAGAAAAAACTTCCAATCTGATACAGAGAATACATGGCACTAAAACGATGGCCACCCTTTAATAAAGAATTAACTAAGACTCACATGCTCATGATGTGCCTCCCCCAAAAACCCGACCTCTTTGCCTTTGAGTAACTTTCTGATTTCTATCTACTCCATACTGTACCTCTTACCTGTGGGACCTTAAAGATGCTGAAGATGGAGTCCATGTGCCTCAATCCCCATTTGGGATTGAGGCCACCAATGATGGAGAACAGAGTGTCCTGCCAGCCACATTTGTAACCTGGAACCACATGGCCTTGTGAGGAGAGCATGGAGAGGCTGTTTAAGGAAATAAGTATCTCCCTCTCGAAATGGCCATAGATGTGGAAGCCAAAGGTGATGTTGGGGAGCAGAAGAAAATCCTTATTGACCTCAGAGATAGCAAACATCGATGCAAGGAAGTGCTGGTAGTTACTGGGTTGGATCCTATAGTGCGAAAAACACAGGGAATATTACAGTTAAGGTTGCTTTCTTGTAGAGTTTGCTTCGGTGTTTGGGGGTGGGGGGGCAGCAACATCCAAATTTCATTGGGTTTAGGGTTTTTTTTAAGATCTTTCTTGGCTAAACCTGAATGGCTTAGTGAGAAAACAGACAAGCCTTTCCATTCATATCATGGGCTCTTTTATACTCTGCTATTATTCCTCCCATTTTCACTTTGCTGCAATGATTATAATGCTTCCCAAACATTCCTCTTTCACACTAATAATGTAGGGTCTCTTTTGGACCAACTTCTTCAGGGGTGATAAACATTGCTGAGCACAGGACTACAGTGGGAGTCACCTCATAGATGTACCAAAGGCCATTATTCATGAGCAATACTGATTACAAAGCTGAGAGGGATTTTCGTAACTCCTGAACTCTGGAGTTACTGTCCAGATTAATATTGAAATTCAAATTCTTCACTATGCGAGCACAGCTTCTAATGTACTCTTCATGTTTGTTGTTTGTCATCTCCATGAGGAAGAGATTGAGAATTCCAGCCTATTTTAGGAGCTTGCTACTCAATTGAGAGAAGCAGAAGATGTCTACTTCACTAGAGTAGTGCAGAATACTAGAGGAAATATTTCTGAAAAAGGTCCTAGAATTTAAAGCAAAGAGGCCATTTATCTGTATGTCTGCTCTCCAGCTGAATCTTACCCTTTATCTAAAAGAAGATTCAATGTATTAAAGTGAGAGACAGTAAAATCAAAACTGCCTCCCAGGGGCAAATTCCCACCAAAAATGAGATCACCAGGCTTATAGTAGCTTTTATCTAAGGCAATATAATCCTTGAACACACACATGGTTCTCAGCCTCTTTACTGTAGTTGGAGCCAGGAGTGAGAAAAACATCAACATCAACTGTAGCATGACTCCTGCCTGGTCATTCTTATCACCTTCCCTCCTAGGATAAAAATAAAGGTTTATGCAGAAACTAATTTGAAGGTTGATTTTGAAATCTCACTTGAACTTTAACAGATCAGACACCACCTGCGGCACATGGATGGCCTCAGGACAAATTTATAGGAACAATATTTCCTCTTACCTGTGTTTGGGATGTGATTATAAAGGAAATAAAGACATGTGAGTCTCTTCAAACCCAGGAGTGCTTTGTGCAAGACAAGCTAAAGTGTCATCTTTTGCCCCCATCTGGATAACCCAGACATGTTTTTACAGCTTGAATGTATCTAGAAATCCACAAGGGATACACTAAGAATGACTGCTCTTCTGATGATTACATGGGAAAAAGCATTTTTTAATCCTTGTAGCAATAGCTTCTCATACACCCAAATGGGAAAAAAAACATGCTTGTGTTTCTTGCAATGCACAGAGCAGATGGAGTCATGCTGAAGTTGTGAATTTGACCTCCTGAAAACAAGATGGAGTTTGGCCTGGACTATAGGGGGGGGGGAAACAGACCCAGGAAACTATAGACCAATCAGCCTAACATCAATACCCAGGAAGATACTGGGAAAGATAATAAAAAACATATCTGCCAACATCTAGAAACAAGTAAAGTAATAACTAGCAGTCAGCATGGGTTTGTTAAGAACAGATCATGCCAAACCAATTTTATTTCATTCTTCAACATAGTGACTAAATTAGTAGACCAGCAAAATACTGTGGACATAATATATTTAGATTTCAGCAAGGCATTTGACAAAGTAGACCACAACCTACTTCTTAGTAAGCTAGAAAAAAGTGGAATAGATAGCACCACCACTAGATGGACTCACAACTGGCTGGCAAACCATACAATGAGTAGTCCTTAATGGGTCTAAGTCTACATGGAGGAAAGTAAGCAGTGGGGTGCCACAAGGTTCTGTCTTAGGCCCATACTCTTCAATATCTTCATTAACGACTTAGATGAGGGAATAGAACTTACCAAATTTGCAGATGACACTAAGCTGGCAGGAATAGCTAACACTCAAGAAGATAGGCTCAGACTAGAACACCGGGCTGTATCTAACAAAATGAAATTCAATGTAGAGAAAAGTAAAGTCCTACACTTAGGCAGGACAAACCAAAAGGATACATATAGACTGGGTGAAACCAGGCTCAAGAGCAGTAACTGTGACAGGGATCTTGGAGTATTAGTAGACAACCAGCTAAATATGAGCCAGCAGTGTGCAGCAGCAGCCAAAAAAGGTAATGCAATCCTAAGTTGCATTAACAGAGGGATACAATCAAGGTCAAATGAGATACTAATACCACTCTATAAAGACTTAGTAAAACCACACCGAGAGTACTGAATCCAGTTTTGATCACCACATTATAAAAAGATGTTGAGATTTGAAAAAAGTGCAGAGAAGAGCAACCAGGATGATTAGGGGACTGGAGACTAAGTATATGAAGAATGGTTGTGCCATGCCCCTGGTGGAGACTGACTCTGAGGGAGATTAGGAACAGCTAGCAGGGAGTGGAAGTGTGGCTCTGGAGGTTGTGGAGGATGCTGGGGAAGGGCAGAGGCCAGCTGAACAGCCAGAGGAGGACCCAGTCCCATCCCCCATCCATCCATCCTGCACCTGGGGAGGAGAGGATAAGGGAGAGAGATGGTCTACTCAGGAGGATAGGGTCTTGATCTTCTTCATGGGCTGTAGTTGTGGCAACTGCATAAGAGTTTGGACCTGCGTACTGGTGAACGCTGGAAACAAAGCGTGTTTCATTTTGGTCTGAAGTTATCTTGGTTAGCGTCCTTCCAACAGACTGTGCCTTGTTATCTCCTTGAATTTGGTAAATACTTCTGTACCGTTGTGGAAATTTTATCATTGTAGTTTGTTTAGTTTTTTTATTTCACCTCTATCTGCTCATTAAATTCAGACTGTATTGCTTTCTTTTGAAGACTATTTTTGAGTACATTTCATCTCCAACAGTGGGGACAAGTTGGAGGCATTAAAGTGCAGCTCTGGTGGCCTAGAGTTGGAGTTCTCGCCTCACAATCAAAAGGCTGTGAGTTCGATCCTAGGCAGATCTCCTGCTCAAGCAGGGGGTTGGACAAGATTACATCCAAGGTCCCTTCCAACTCTGTTATTCTGTTATAACATGAAGAACAAGAAAGCATTTTCAGAATTGCAAGATTGTGTTAAAACCAAGCAGTTGTGAATAATTGTTCCTCCCAGAAGTGGAACAGTTCGCTATCCCTCTTAGGACTCTTTTGCAATCTAGGGGTTTTGTGGATTATTAGTTTCTCCAGCAGCTATATGGTGGCCATCTCAAGAAAAGTCTTTCTAAATGTTGTGTCAGGTATAAGACATTGAGACCACATGTGAAGTTCCAATTAGACTGATTTCTTACTATTCATGCCTATCTCTGGCTCTGTGGCCCCAAGATTTTGTAGAGTTGTATGCAGAAATGAGTCCAGCAAAGGCATATTCATTCATACAATAAATGCCATTGCAAAAACCAATCCCAACCACAAAAAACTTTGCTCAAGACCAGACTTATCCATACTGCAAAGAATCCGCTCCCGTAAACTCTGCAATGAACTCAAAAACCGTTTAGACAATGGAGAAAATGACCTATACATTGACTACAGAGCTGATTGCATCAAAAGAAAGTCACACAACCCACAACTCCGCATCCAACCCCACTTCATCCAATCCAACATCATTCAAAATTAGGCATGCACGCCCCTAACTACCTCTATTCCAACCACAACTGGCCTTAAATGCAAGCTACTCAATGCAAGAAGCCTTGCATTTTATTGCATAAAATACCTGAATTTCTCCTCTTACTAAATATAACTAAATTTGAAATCATATTTGTCTGTGAAACATGGCTCAACACATCTCTCCATGACTCCATTACCACAGTAAAAGACTATAATGTTTACCGATCAGAACATGAAATCTGTAGAGGAGGTGGTGTTGCTATCTTCTATAAAAAGTCCCTACATCTAAAAAACATCTAAGTTACCCTGGAGCTTGCTATTCCTGAGACCATCGTTTGTCAACTGTCCTTAAATATCACATTTTGGTTCTTACTATGTTACAGAGCCCCTGAATATGACATCAAACATGCAAACAAGCTAAATACACTACTAACATGGGCAGCATCCTGCCCACAAGCTTTTATCTTTCTTGGTGACTTCAATCTACTTCATATTAACTGGACCCTTAACAAATGTACAACTGAACCCACACATGCAACCTTCTTCAATGCAGTAACAAATCTGGGAGTAGAACAACTAGTAACCAACAATACTATACTTAACAACTGCCTCGATCTCATCTTCTGCAATAGTTTGAATTCAATTTACGGAATACAAATTAAGGAACCCTTTTCCAACAGTGACCACAACATGATTGACTTTTGTCTCAACATACGTCCACACAAAAATCATCACAACAACGGAATCCCCAATTATAACTATAAAAAAAAAGCAACTATGATCTTATTAACAACGATCTCTCATCCCTTGATTGGCAATTTCTATTCTCTGGAGGCAATACTGTAGAAGACCATTACAACATATTTTTACTTGAAGTCAAAAGAGTCATCAAACTATATGTACCATTAACAACTCACCAATTCCACCCGCGCTTTCTACAATTTTATAAACAACAAACTAAAAGACTCAAGGTCCATCCCACCCCTGATAGGACCTAATGGTAAAGACTGCAACACCATTAAAGCCAACCTCTTTAACCCATTCTTCGGCTCAGTATTTGTAAACAGCAATGGATCATGCTCAGTATTTCCTAGTCAAACCACAGACAATTACAATGATCTAATACATATCAATTTTACAGAAGACAATATTGAAAAAGAACTGCGCAATCTAAAACCATCTCTATCTATTGGACCAGATGGAATATGTGCCTACTTCTTAAAAAAAGCTATCCACTGCCATAGCAGAACCTCTAAGCATAATCTTTGAAAAATCTTTCAGGACCAGCTCCTTGCCAAAACTAGGGTCACAAGCCACGGTCATCCCCATCTTCAAAAAGGGAGACCCCAGCCTAGTTGAAAATTACAGACCAATCTCTTTATGCTGCGTCACCTGTAAAGTCATGGAATCAATTATTAACAAATCCTTCATCCTCCACTTAGAAACAAACAACCTACTCTCGAATAAACAATTTGGTTTTAGGAAAAAACTATCATGTAATCTGCAACTCTTACACTGCAAAAACATATGGACTACACAACTCGATCAGGGCAAAGCAATAGACACAATCTACATAGACTTCTGTAAAGCCTTTGATTCAGTGGTACACGACAAACTACTCCTAAAACTAAAATCTTACGTTATCTCTGGACACCTGCATAACTGGATAGAAGCATTCCTGTCAAAGAGAGAACAAATGGTCAAAATTGGGAGCGTTGTTAAGCCTGGATTCCCCAACGGGTGTTAAGGAAAACAAACTAAACAGAACGTGCAGCGAAGTCAGATAGGAAGACAGGTAAATGTGTGAGATAAGTTTTCTAGTTAACATGCAGTAAAAATACAGATACGCTTGTGCTATCAAAAATATAGTTTATTCCATTTTAGAATTATAGCATAGTCAAAATAAACGGTCCATTAGTCATATATCAATTTCAGTCAAGTCTTGTCGGGGATACTCTATTTGCAAAATCCGTGTTGAGTAGCCAATGTCAGTTCACTTACAATAAATCAGTCCAATCTTTATCTTCTCTCCGTTGAGAAAATAAACACTCCTTTATCTCTCCCCGTTCCAGCAAGAATGCAGTCATCAATCCATTCAGTAATTAGGGATCATTAAGCCAGAGAAAGAGAGCTGCAATTGCCTCGCTTCTTATATAGTGCTTTTACAACCACACCCTTAATTACATTCTTGCTGTTAAAGTTACACACACTTTAACTAACAAACCATGATACCATATTTATTATTTTTACCCAAAACAGTTAGGGTAAACAATCTTATCCCTAACATTCTCCCCTTTTGGGTAATAATAATAATATTACAATAATATAACCATTTACACCTTTAAATCATAATTGTTACAACTCTCTTTAAATTTTACAACACCTTGAGCTTTTGTAAACTGGTCTGCAATATTTTCTTCCGTCATGCAGTACTCAAGTTTAATTAGACCATTTTTAACAGATTCTCTAACATTTAAGTATCTTAAATCAGTATGCTTTGATCTAGTCTTTACAGCAATATTAGTAGCTAATTGTATAGCTGCCTGGTTGTCCTCGTACACAATAATAGAATCTTTAACAGTTATACCCATGTCTAATAATAACTGTTTGTACAGAATTAAGTCAGTGCATAGTAATGACAGACATGAAAATTCTGCTTCCATCGTTGATAAGCTAATATGCTGTTGTCTGATTGACCTCCACCCTATTAGTGTCTTACCAAGTAATATAGCCATCCCAGATGTTGATTTTTTAGTATTTATGTCAGTTGCAAAACTTGCATCTGCATAAGCACTAAGATTCAAATCACCTTTTGGCTCTAGATACAATGCATGGTGTATTGTTCCTTTAAGATATCTTAAAATTCTCTTTAATGCTTGCCAATGACATTGATGTGGATCATTATTATATCGTGCCAGCTGATTAATACTATAAGCTATATCTGGCCTAGACCAATTGCTTATATATGATAAGCTACCAATCAAAGATTGATATATGGTCTTATCAAATTTGGGACTTTGAGCATCAATTTTGCAAATTTCCTGACTCATTGGAGTCTTTGCAGGCTTACAAAGTTCCATTTTATACAATTTAATTAATTGGCAAATTTTATCCTCTTGAGATATCTTAAATCCTTTTGTGGTTTTATTAATTGTCAATCCTAGATACTTTTTGATTTCACCTAAATGCTTTAATTTTATCCTTTTGGCTAATAATGAAATAATCTCAGTAGCTTCATTATTGGTCTTAGTAATCAAAGCAATATCATCTGTAAATAATAACAATAATGACACCGTTCCATTATTTTCTCTTTTAAACATACATGGATCTGCTAAACCAGATTTAAACCCTATATTGTTTAATTCTTTCACAATATATTGGTTCCATTCATAGCCAGATTGTTTCAATCCATACAAACTCTTCTTGAGTTTCCAACAATCATTGCTATTTACTTTATTATCATTTATACCAACTGGTTTTTTCAAATATATTGTATGCTGCAATGGTGCATGTAGATATGCAGTTTCTACATCTAAATGGTTAACAATATAATTATTCTTAGCTGCCCACAGACAATACCACAGACAATACTGCTACCCTTCAAAAAGACCTTGACTATGTATCAGAATGGTCTAACAAATGGCAACTTCAAATCTCAACAAATAAATGCTCTGTCCTCCATATTAGCAAAAAATAAATAAATCAGAAAATAAAATACAGGCTCTAATAGTCAAGACCTTGTTGATGATCCAAACTCAGTCAAGGACCTTGGAGAACTCATCTCTAATGATCTAAGTGCTAGAGCCCACTGCAACT
The DNA here is from genome assembly GCF_049901735.1 of Notechis scutatus. Classification (NCBI taxonomy): domain Eukaryota; kingdom Metazoa; phylum Chordata; class Lepidosauria; order Squamata; family Elapidae; genus Notechis; species Notechis scutatus. The sequence continues at coordinate 337,110,111 of NC_142009.1, read as the reverse complement.
ACATAGCCAAAAAGGCATTAAGAGTTGTTTACCTAATCCTACATAGCTTTGTCTCTGGTAATATCACACTACTAACTAAAGCATACAAAATATTTGCTAGACCAATACTCGAATATAGCTCATTAGTTTGGAACCCACATTACATATCTGATATTAACACAGTTGAGAAAGTCCAGAAATATTTCTCAAGAAGAGTTTTCCACTCCTCTACTCGTTGCAGAATAACTTATGCCACCAGACTCGAAATTCTAAAACCTAGAACTACGCCGCCTTTGGTCCGATCTAAGTATAGTATATAAAATCATACATTGCAATGTCCTACCTGTCAATGAATACTTCAGCTTCAACCATAGCTAGAGCAAACAATAGATACAAACTCAAGGTTAATCACACCAAACTTGATTGCAGGAAATAAGACTTCAGCAACAGAGTGGTCAATGTCTGGAATACTCTACCTGAGTCTGTGGTTTCTTTCCCAAACCCCAAAAACTTTAACCTTAGACTGTCTACTATTGACCTCACCCCTTTCCTAAGAGGTCTATAGGGAGCGTGCATAAGCGCACCAATCGTGCCTACTGTCCCTGTCCTATTGTGTATGTGTGTGTGTGTATATATATAGTATACAGCTTTGTTCGGATATTTTCCCACGTCATTATAGTTGTGCTTTTAAAGTTGTAGCAATGTTTTGGCAGAATCTCATCTCTGTGTGTGTGTATATATATATAGTATACAGCTTTGTTCGGATATTTTCCCACGTCATTATAGTTGTGCTTTTAAAGTTGTAGCAATGTTTTGGCAGAATCTCATCTGCCATCATCAGGCTTCTGTATTGTGTTTGTCTTTGAGTCAGACTTTTACAGTTGTTTCAGTTTTAAATTTGGGAATAGCCTACTGCTGTGCCAGAATGGTTTTTTCTTCATCCTGATGAACACAGTACAGAAGCCTGATGATGGCAGATGAGATTCTGCCGAAACGTTGCTACAACTTTAAAAGCACAACTACAATGACGTGGGAAAATACCCGAACAAAGCTGAATGCCATACATATGTAAGTACCCTGAAAACATAGAATATATATATATATATATATATATATATATAACTTATATATATATATATATATTGTGTGTGTGTGTGTGTGTGTGTGTGTGTGTGTGTGTGTGTGTGTGTGTGTGTGTTTTTTTTCTTAAGTTTTAAAAGCACCACTACTTTAAAAGCACCACTACTATGACGTGGTAAAATACCCGAACAAAGCTGAATGCTATATATATATATATATATATATATATATATATATATATATATATATATGTATATGTATATGTATATGTATATGTATATGTATATGTATATGTATATGTATATGTATATGTATATGTATATGTATATGTATATGTATATGTATATGTATATGTATATGTATATGTATATGTATGTATATATTTCTTATATGTATCCATGTATTCATAACTATGTTTTAACTTATACCTATTATCTTGTAAGCAATTGACAAATAAAAATAAATAAAATAAATAAATAAATATCCCCATCACCATCTGTCTCAAGTTAAGACTTCCTCTCACTTATGGACAACAGAACCTTACCTTGAATCAGAAAAAGAATGTTATTATGTCTAACTAGATATACTCCAAGAAATTCCCTCCTCCTACTTTCCCAGGCTCAAATGTGGCAGTGTGGGAGCGTCTGATCTCTATTTGGCTTCCAAAGCTGACAGTTGCTCCGGAAATCTCACTGGAACTTTAGCAGATTAGACACCACCTGTGCCACTTAGATGGCTTCAGGACAAATTTATGGGAACAATAGTTCATCTTACCTGTGTTTGGGCTGTGATAATAAAGGAAACAAAGACATGTGAGTCTCTTCAAACCCAGGAGTGAGCTCTGTGCAAGACAGGCTAAGGTCTCATCATCTGCCCCCATCTGGAGAACTCAGACATGTTTTTATAGCTTGGAAGTTTTTGTATCTAGAAGTCCACAGTGGAATACAAAAAGAATTACTGTACTTCTCAGTTCCGGTTTGTCAGGCTTCGGCGGCGGCAGGAATTCGCATTTGTGCGCGATCCCTGCCGCGCTCACTGCTGGAGTGCCTCCGATCCAATTGGATCTGGAGGCTATAGTTATCCTGTAGGGATAACTGAAGACAGGGGAGATCCAGACAGGGGTCTGGGGACATCGCAATCCCCTCCCTCAGCCGGCTAAACTCCCTTTTCCAAAGGCGGTGGAGCGGCGGTCAGCAATGGCCTCCACAAAGAACCTCTCAGCCGGACAAGTTTTGTGCAGGAGGAAGTGGAGAAAGTGAAAGATTTTGGCTGAACCGGGACAATAAGTAACATCTGAACACCCTGGAAATTTAGCTCTTTAAAGGATACATTGTTCCCAAGAAGATTGTAAAAAGCTGTGGATGAAAATGAAAAGGGAAAGTTTTTTTCTGCTTCACTCTCCTTCCCTACGGAGATAGCAATGGAAATCGGAAACACCCGCTTTGGCAACAGAAGGTAACTAATTTTGAAAATTAAAGCCAAGGGGACATTAAAGATTTCTGAACATTGATATTTTAAAATATTTTTTTTTTTTGCTATAAGTGGGAAGGGAGAGGCAAATGATTTATATGAAAATTCTGCTGGAGGAGACTGCTTGGAGTTTATAAGATCAGAGATTAAATTGTAATAAAGACTTCTAAGAAATCATTTTGGAATTGTATAATTGAACTCTACCCCAGGAAGAGAAAGTATTAAAAGAAGAAAGTGCTAAATGAAACAGTTTGGGTTGATTTGGATTGCTTGATGACTTTGGAACTTTTGCAAACTATTTTTTGAGAGTCTAAAAACACTTGGATTGTTTAAAAAAATAAAAATAAAACAATGGCATTATCTGTGGAAGAATTGAAAATGGAATTTAAAAAGCTAAAAGAAGAGGAACAAGAAGGCAAGGGCTCTTTTGGATCTGTTTTCCACTTCTTAGAAATGGCGATTTCTACCTATCAGGAAATACAGCAATCAGAAAGTTGGGATGAAGAAGGAGAAGTCATCTTTAATGGACAAACTATTTTAGTTGATGAAGAAAAGGGAAAAGGCGGAAAGAAAATGGAGAATTCAAGATTTAAAAAAACAACCAAGAAAGGGAAAAATAAGGTGAAAAACCGATATAATGTCAGAAAGCAACAGAAAAGAGAAATACAACAGAGAGGGGAGATTAAAAGGGTGGAGATTGAGAGATGGGGTTTTTTAAAAAAAAGATTAGATTTGACAAGAAAGGAAGGGAAAAAGGAAAAAGAAGTTATAAAGGCTTAAAACAAGATGCTAAAAAGCAGGGGTTTTTTTAGAGATAAAGGGTAAAATACGATTTAAAGAGATTCTGCAAAAGTACACAAGATTGTATTGTAGTATTTGTATTTGAAATAGAGTTAGAAAACTGGAATATTATATGTGTTAATAGAATATTGTAGGGAATGTGTAAAATATCTAAGATTTAATAATACCTAATATCTATGTGTAAAATATCTAAGATTTAATAATAGAGTCTAACTAATTAATTTGTTATGGAACATTGTTTTTTACTATGTTATAAGCTTATTATGTTTTTTTTAATTTTAAAATGTTATTTAGAATGTACTAAGCAGAATCAGAATGGAAATTATGTAGTATTTTAAGTGTTAAATTGGGGGAAAGATAGAAAGGCGTCATACTTCAACCACTGATTACAGAAAAAAAATTGTATTAAAGAGAAAAGATAAATAGACAATTGAAAAAGAACGGACAAAAGATACAAGTATAATGATTTAAATTGAGATGAAGTAAATAAAATAGAATTAAGATAGTGAAAAGAGGGGAGAAGACATATAGAAAATATAGAATGTTAAATAAGATTGAAATAGTATATAAGGTGAGCATGAATTTGATTTATGTCTGTACAAAAAGATGTAACCCGGGGTTAAGCCGCTTTCTAAAAAGAAGTTTTATGTTTTCATGTTACGTGTTTTGTTTGTTTATGTTTGCTTATTGAGAATTAAGATTGTTGGATGAAAACATATGAAATTGTAAATAAGATAGATGAAAGTTTAATGAATAAAATTGAATAAAAGTAAAGGGAAAAATAGTGAGAAATTGGAAAAAGAGTAATAAGATATGAAGTTGAATATATAAGATGCATATTAAATTGTGTTTGTATGGAAATGGGATAATTTGGAACTATGCTGTACTTAAATCAGATGTTTTATTTGCTTTCTTAAAAGATGTTCTATGTTCTTACGTTTTATGCTTTGTTGGTTTGTGTATTATTTTTGAAAATTAATAAAATTTGTTCTAATAAAAAATAAGAATTACTGTACTTCTGATGATTGCAAGGAAAAAGCAATTTTCTATCCTTGTATCAATAGTTTCTCATACATCCAAATGGGGAAAAAAACATGTTTGTATTTCTTGTAATGCACAGAGCAGTTGGAATCATGCTGAAGTTGTGAATTTGACCTAAGTGAAACTGACCATCTGCAAGCAAGATGGAGTTTGGCCTGGGCCATAGTTGGTCAGCTAGTAAGAGTGCTAATGGGGTTTGGTGGCACATGAGAATCAGTTGTACCCTTGTAACTGTGAGCAGTCATGCCAATGCTTGTATGGAAGAACTAGGTGTTTTTTTTATAACAACATGGCTGTGGCTGAAATTAGAACCTGGAGTAACAGTTTCTAATCTTGTGATTCTCTCCTTCATCTGATGGTTGTTCCATTCAATGTTTTTTGTTGGGAAGATACTGAGCTCAGTCCAATGACTTTCAGGGTGCCTCTAGAAGGCCTTCTCAGTCAAGGTCAAGTTGTTTAACCACCGAC